>NW_024465607.1:0-27694 GCF_017591425.1 Ochotona curzoniae
GCGTGCGGGGGTCCAGCCGCCCCAGAGCAGCCTTCCGAGTGGGCGTGAAGGCTACTGGTTGCATCCCGGGAGACAGGCTTGATCGGGCTTGAGGACCCCGGCCGCCATGTGCCGAGGGTTACGTCCCCGCGCGCTTGTCCCGCCCCTCTTCCCGGCCCGGGCTTGGGTCTAGCCACGCCCCTAGCGCCACCTGCCCGGGGGCTGGGCCAGTGTACCTGAGTGGCCACGCTAGGCCCGCAAAGGGCCACGCGTGGGGGGTCCAGCCACCCCAGAGCAGCCTTCCGAGTGGGCGTGACGGCTACTGGTTGCATCCCGGGAGACAGGCTTGATCGGGCTTGAGGACCCCGGCCGCCATGTGCCGAGGGTTACGTCCCCGCGCGCCGGTCCCGCCCCTCTTCCCGGCCCGGGCTTGGGTCTAGCCACGCCCCTAGCGCCACCTGCCCGGGGGCTGGGTCAGTGTACCTGAGTGGCCACGCTAGGCCCGCAAAGGGCCACGCGTGGGGGGTCCAGCCGCCCCAGAGCAGCCTTCCGAGTGGGCGTGAAGGCTACTGGTTGCATCCCGGGAGACAGGCTTGATCGGGCTTGAGGACCCCGGCCGCCATCTGCCGAGGGTTAAGTCCCCGCGCGCCTGTCCCGCCCCTCTTCCCGGCCCGGGCTTGGGTCTAGCCACGCCCCTAGCGCCACCTGCCCGGGGCTGGGTCAGTGTACCTGAGTTGCCACGCGAGGCCTGCAAAGGGCCACGCGTGGGGTGTCCAGCCGCCCCAGAGCAGCCTTCCGAGTGGGCGTGAAGGCTACTGGTTGCATCCCGGGAGACAGGCTTGATCGGGCTTGAGGACCCCGGCCGCCATCTGCCGAGGGTTAGGTCCCCGCGTGCTCCTCCCGCCCCTCTTCCCGGCCCGGGCTTGGGTCTAGCCACGCCCCTAGCGCCACCTGCCCGGGGGCTGGGTCGGTGTACCTGAGTGGCCACGCTAGGCCCGCAAAGGGCCACGCGTGGGGGGTCCAGCCGCCCCAGAGCAGCCTTCCGAGTGGGCGTGAAGGCTACTGGTTGCATCCCGGGAGACAGGCTTGATCGGGCTTGAGGACCCCGGCCGCCATCTGCCGAGGGTTACGGTCCCAGCGCGCTTGTCCCACCCCTCTTCCCGGCCCGGGCTTGGGTCTAGCCACGCCCCTAGCACCACCTGCCCGGGGGCTGGGCCAGTGTACCTGAGTTGCCACGCTAGGCCCGCAAAGGGCCACGGGTGGGGGGTCCAGCCGCCCCAGAGCAGCCTTCCGAGTGGGCGTGAAGGCTACTGGTTGCATCCCGGGTGACAGGCTTGATCGGGCTTGAGGACCCCGGCCGCCATCTGCCGAGGGTTACGTCCCCGCGCGCCGGTCCCGCCCCTCTTCCCGGCACGGGCTTGGGTCTAGCCACGCCCCTAGCGCCACCTGCCTGGGGGCTGGGTCGGTGTACCTGAGTGGCCACGCTAGGCCCGCAAAGGGCCATGCATGGGGGGTCCAGCCGCCCCAGAGCAGCCTTCCGAGTGGGCGTGAAGGCTACTGGTTGCATCCCGGGAGACAGGCTTGATCGGGCTTGAGGACCCCGGCCGCCATCTGCCGAGGGTTAGGTCCCCGCGCGCCGGTCCCGCCCCTCTTCCCGGCCCGGGCTTGGGTCTAGCCACGCCCCTAGCGCCACCTGCCCGGGGGCTGGGTCGGTGTACCTGAGTTGCCACGCTAGGCCCGCAAAGGGCCACGCGTGGGGGGTCCAGCCGCCCCAGAGCAGCCTTCCGAGTGGGCGTGAAGGCTACTGGTTGCATCCCAGGTGACAGGCTTGATCGGGCTTGAGGACCCCGGCCGCCATCTGCCGAGGGTTAGGTCCCCGCGCGCCGGTCCCGCCCCTCTTCCCGGCCCGGGCTTGGGTCTAGCCACGCCCCTAGCGCCACCTGCCCGGGAGCCTGGGTCAGTGTACCTGAGTGGCCACGCTAGGCCCGCAAAGGGCAACGCGTGGGGGGTCCAGCCGCCCCAGAGCAGCCTTCCGAGTGGGCGTGAAGGCTACTGGTTGCATCCCGGGAGACAGGCTTGATCGGGCTTGAGGACCCCGGCCGCCATGTGCCGAGGGTTAGGTCCCCGCGCGCCGGTCCCGCCCCTCTTCCTGGCCCGGGCTTGGGTCTAGCCACGCCCCTAGCGCCACCTGCCCGGGGGCTGGGCCGGTGTACCTGAGTTGCCACGCTAGGCCCGCAAAGGGCCACCTGTGGGGGGTCCAGCCGCCCCAGAGCAGCCTTCCGAGTGGGCGTGAAGGCTACTGGTTGCATCCCAGGAGACAGGCTTGATCGGGCTTGAGGACCCCGGCCGCCATCTGCCGAGGGTTACGTCCCAGCGCGCTTGTCCCGCCCCTCTTCCCGGCCCGGGCTTGGGTCTAGCCACGCCCCTAGCGCCACCTGCCCGGGGGCTGGGTCGGTGTACCTGAGTTGCCACGCGAGGCAAGCAAAGGGCCACGCGTGGGGGGTCCAGCCGCCCCAGAGCAGCCTTCCGAGTGGGCGTGAAGGCTACTGGTTGCATCCCGGGAGACAGGCTTGATCGGGCTTGAGGACCCCGGCCGCCATCTGCCGAGGGTTACGTCCCCGCGTGCTTCTCCCGCCCCTCTTCCCGGCCCGGGCTTGGGTCTAGCCACGCCCCTAGCGCCACCTGCCTGGGGGCTGGGTCAGTGTACCTGAGTTGCCAAGCTAGGCCCGCATAGGGCCACGCGTGGGGGGTCCAGCCGCCCCAGAGCAGCCTTCCGAGTGGGCGTGAAGGCTACTGGTTGCACCCCGGGAGACAGGCTTGATCGGGCTTGAGGACCCCGGCCGCCATGTGCCGTGGGTTACGTCCCTGCGCGCGGGTCCCGCCCCTCTTCCCGGCCCGGGCTTGGGTATAGCCACGCCCCTAGCGCCACCTGCCCGGGGGCTGGGTTGGTGTACCTGAGTTGCCACGTTAGGCCTGCAATGGGCTACGCGTGGGGGGTCCAGCCGCCCCAGAGCAGCCTTCCGAGTGGGCGTGAAGGCTACTGGTTGCATCCCGGGAGACAGGCTTGATCGGGCTTGAGGACCCCGGCCGCCATCTGCCGAGGGTTACGTCCCCGCGTGCTTCTCCCGCCCCTCTTCCTGGCCCGGGCTTGTGTCTAGCCACGCCCCTAGCGCCACCTGCCCGGGGGCTGGGCCAGTGTACCTGAGTGGCCACGCAAGGCCCGCAAAGGGCCACGCGTGGGGGGTCCAGCCACCCCAGAGCAGCCTTCCGAGTGGGCGTGACGGCTACTGGTTGCATCCCGGGAGACAGGCTTGATCGGGCTTGAGGACCCCGGCCGCCATGTGCCGAGGGTTAGGTCCCCGCGCGCCGGTCCCGCCCCTCTTCCCGGCCCGGGCTTGGGTCTAGCCACGCCCCTAGCACCACCTGCCCGGGGGCCTGGGTCAGTGTACCTGAGTGGCCACGCTAGGCCCGCAAAGGGAAACGCGTGGGGGGTCCAGCCGCCCCAGAGCAGCCTTCCGAGTGGGCGTGAAGGCTACTGGTTGCATCCCGGGTGACAGGCTTGATCGGGCTTGAGGACCCCGGCCGCCATCTGCCGAGGGTTACGTCCCCGCGCGCCGGTCCCGCCCCTCTTCCCGGCCCGGGCTTGGGTCTAGCCACGCCCCTAGCGCCACCTGCCCGGGGGCTGGGTCCGTGTACCTGAGTTGCCACGCTAGGCCCGCAAAGGGCCACGCGTGGGGGGTCCAGCCGCCCCAGAGCAGCCTTCCGAGTGGGCGTGAAGGCTACTGGTTGCATCCCGGGAGACAGGCTTGATCGGGCTTGAGGACCCCGGCCGCCATCTGCCGAGGGTTACGTCCCCGCGTGCTCGTCCCGCCCCTCTTCCCGGCCCGGGCTTGGGTCTAGCCACGCCCCTAGCGCCACCTGCCCGGGGGCTGGGCCAGTGTACCTGAGTTGCCACGCTAGGCCCGCAAAGGGCCACGCGTGGGGGGTCCAGCCGCCCCAGAGCAGCCTTCCGAGTGGGCGTGAAGGCTACTGGTTGCATCCCGGGAGACAGGCTTGATCGGGCTTGAGGACCCCGGCCGCCATCTGCCGAGGGTTACGTCCCCGCGCGCGGTCCCGCCCCTCTTCCCGGCCCGGGCTTGGGTCTAGCCACGCCCCTAGCGCCACCTGCCCGGGGGCTGGGTCCGTGTACCTGAGTTGCCACGCTAGGCCCGCAAAGGGCCACGCGTGGGGGGTCCAGCCGCCCCAGAGCAGCCTTCCGAGTGGGCGTGAAGGCTACTGGTTGCATCCCGGGAGACAGGCTTGATCGGGCTTGAGGACCCCGGCCGCCATCTGCCGAGGGTTACGTCCCCTGCGCCGGTCCCGCCCCTCTTCCCGGCCCGGGCTTGGGTCTAGCCACGCCCCTAGCGCCACCTGCCCGGGGGCTGGGTCGGTGTACCTGAGTTGCCACGCTAGGCCCGCAAAGGGCCACGCGTGGGGGTCCAGCCGCCCCAGAGCAGCCTTCCGAGTGGGCGTGAAGGCTACTGGTTGCATCCCGGGAGACAGGCTTGATCGGGCTTGAGGACCCCGGCCGCCATCTGCCGAGGGTTACGTCCCCGGGCGCTTGTCCCGCCCCTCTTCCCGGCCCGGGCTTGGGTCTAGCCACGCCCCTAGCGCCACCTGCCCGGGGGCTGGGCCAGTGTACCTGAGTTGCCACGCTAGGCCCGCAAAGGGCCACGCGTGGGGGGTCCAGCCACCCCAGAGCAGCCTTCCGAGTGGGCGTGAAGGCTACTGGTTGCATCCCGGGAGACAGGCTTGATCGGGCTTGAGGACCCCGGCCGCCATCTGCCGAGGGTTACGTCCCCGCGCGCTTGTCCCGCCCCTCTTCCCGGCCCGGGCTTGGGTCTAGCCACGCCCCTAGCGCCACCTGCACGGGGGCTGGGTCCGTGTACCTGAGTTGCCACGCTAGGCCCGCATAGGGCCACGCGTGGGGGGTCCAGCCGCCCCAGAGCAGCCTTCCGAGTGGGCGTGAAGGCTACTGGTTGCATCCCGGGAGACAGGCTTGATCGGGCTTGAGGACCCCGGCCGCCATCTGCCGAGGGTTACGTCCCCGCGCGCTTGTCCCGCCCCTCTTCCCGGCCCGGGCTTGGGTCTAGCCACGCCCCTAGCGCCACCTGCCCGGGGGCTGGGCCAGTGTACCTGAGTTGCCACGCTAGGCCCGCAAAGGGCCACGCGTGGGGGGTCCAGCCGCCCCAGAGCAGCCTTCCGAGTGGGCGTGAAGGCTACTGGTTGCATCCCGGGAGACAGGCTTGATCGGGCTTGAGGACCCCGGCCGCCATCTGCCGAGGGTTAGGTCCCCGCGCGCCGGTCCCGCCCCTCTTCCCGGCCCGGGCTTGGGTCTAGCCACGCCCCTAGCGCCACCTGCCCGGGGGCTGGGTCGGTGTACCTGAGTTGCCACGCTAGGCCCGCAAAGGGCCACGCGTGGGGGGTCCAGCCGCCCCAGAGCAGCCTTCCGAGTGGGCGTGAAGGCTACTGGTTGCATCCCGGGAGACAGGCTTGATCGGGCTTGAGGACCCCGGCCGCCATCTGCCGAGGGTTAGGTCCCCGCGCGCCGGTCCCGCCCCTCTTCCCTGGCCCGGGCTTGGGTCTAGCCACGCCCCTAGCGCCACCTGCCCGGGGGCTGGGTCAGTGTACCTGAGTTGCCACGCTAGGCCCGCAAAGTGCCACGCGTGGGGTGTCCAGCCGCCCCAGAGCAGCCTTCCGAGTGGGCGTGAAGGCTACTGGTTGCATCCCGGGAGACAGGCTTGATCGGGCTTGAGGACCCCGGCCGCCATCTGCCGAGGGTTAGGTCCCCGCGCGCTTCTCCCGCCCCTCTTCCCGGCCCGGGCTTGGGTCTAGCCACGCCCCTAGCGCCACCTGCCCGGGGGCTGGGTCGGTGTACCTGAGTTGCCACGCTGAGGCCCGCAAAGGGCCACGCGTGGGGGGTCCAGCCGCCCCAGAGCAGCCTTCCGAGTGGGCGTGAAGGCTACTGGTTGCATCCCGGGAGACAGGCTTGATCGGGCTTGAGGACCCCGGCCGCCATCTGCCGAGGGTTACGTCCCCGCGCGCTTGTCCCGCCCCTCTTCCCGGCCCGGGCTTGGGTCTAGCCACGCCCCTAGCACCACCTGCCCGGGGGCTGGGCCAGTGTACCTGAGTTGCCACGCTAGGCCCGCAAAGGGCCACGCGTGGGGGGTCCAGCCGCCCCAGAGCAGCCTTCCGAGTGGGCGTGAAGGCTACTGGTTGCATCCCGGGAGACAGGCTTGATCGGGCTTGAGGACCCCGGCCGCCATCTGCCGAGGGTTACGTCCCAGCGCGCCGGTCCCGCCCCTCTTCCCGGCCCGGGCTTGGGTCTAGCCACGCCCCTAGCGCCACCTGCCTGGGGGCTGGGTCGGTGTACCTGAGTGGCCACGCTAGGCCCGCAAAGGGCCACGCGTGGGGGGTCCAGCCGCCCCAGAGCAGCCTTCCGAGTGGGCGTGAAGGCTACTGGTTGCATCCCGGGAGACAGGCTTGAACGGGCTTGAGGACCCCGGCCGCCATCTGCCGAGGGTTAGGTCCCCGCGCGCCGGTCCCGCCCCTCTTCCCGGCCCGGGCTTGGGTCTAGCCACGCCCCTAGCGCCACCTGCCCGGGGGCTGGGTCAGTGTACCTGAGTTGCCACGCTAGGCCCGCAAAGGGCCACGCGTGGGGGGTCCAGCCGCCCCAGAGCAGCCTTCCGAGTGGGCGTGAAGGCTACTGGTTGCATCCCGGGAGACAGGCTTGATCGGGCTTGAGGACCCCGGCCGCCATCTGCCGAGGGTTAGGTCCCCGCGCGCCGGTCCCGCCCCTCTTCCCGGCCCGGGCTTGGGTCTAGCCACGCCCCTAGCGCCACCTGCCCGGGGCCTGGGTCAGTGTACCTGAGTGGCCACGCTAGGCCCGCAAAGGGCAACGCGTGGGGGGTCCAGCCGCCCCAGAGCAGCCTTCCGAGTGGGCGTGAAGGCTACTGGTTGCATCCCGGGAGACAGGCTTGATCGGGCTTGAGGACCCCGGCCGCCATCTGCCGAGGGTTACGTCCCCGCGCGCTTGTCCCGCCCCTCTTCCCGGCCCGGGCTTGGGTCTAGCCACGCCCCTAGCGCCACCTGCCCGGGGGCTGGGTCCGTGTACCTGAGTTGCCACGCGAGGCACGCAAAGGGCCACGCGTGGGGGGTCCAGCCGCCCCAGAGCAGCCTTCCGAGTGGGCGTGAAGGCTACTGGTTGCATCCCGGGAGACAGGCTTGATCGGGCTTGAGGACCCCGGCCGCCATCTGCCGAGGGTTACGTCCCCGCGTGCTTCTCCCGCCCCTCTTCCCGGCCCGGGCTTGGGTCTAGCCACGCCCCTAGCGCCACCTGCCTGGGGGCTGGGTCAGTGTACCTGAGTTGCCACGCTAGGCCCGCATAGGGCCACGCGTGGGGGGTCCAGCCGCCCCAGAGCAGCCTTCCGAGTGGGCGTGAAGGCTACTGGTTGCATCCCGGGAGACAGGCTTGATCGGGCTTGAGGACCCCGGCCGCCATGTGCCGAGGGTTAGGTCCCTGCGCGCGGGTCCCGCCCCTCTTCCTGGCCCGGGCTTGGGTCTAGCCACGCCCCTAGCGCCACCTGCCCGGGGGCTGGGTCCGTGTACCTGAGTTGCCACGTTAGGCCTGCAATGGGCTACGCGTGGGGGGTCCAGCCGCCCCAGAGCAGCCTTCCGAGTGGGCGTGAAGGCTACTGGTTGCATCCCGGGAGACAGGCTTGATCGGGCTTGAGGACCCCGGCCGCCATGTGCCGAGGGTTACGTCCCCGCGCGCTTCTCCCGCCCCTCTTCCTGGCCCGGGCTTGGGTCTAGCCACGCCCCTAGCGCCACCTGCCCGGGGGCTGGGCCAGTGTACCTGAGTGGCCACGCTAGGCCCGCAAAGGGCCACGCGTGGGGGGTCCAGCCACCCCAGAGCAGCCTTCCGAGTGGGCGTGACGGCTACTGGTTGCATCCCGGGAGACAGGCTTGATCGGGCTTGAGGACCCCGGCCGCCATGTGCCGAGGGTTAGGTCCCCGCGCGCCGGTCCCGCCCCTCTTCCCGGCCCGGGCTTGGGTCTAGCCACGCCCCTAGCGCCACCTGCCCGGGGGCCTGGGTCAGTGTACCTGAGTGGCCACGCTAGGCCCGCAAAGGGCCACGCGTGGGGGGTCCAGCCGCCCCAGAGCAGCCTTCCGAGTGGGCGTGAAGGCTACTGGTTGCATCCCGGGAGACAGGCTTGATCGGGCTTGAGGACCCCGGCCGCCATCTGCCGAGGGTTACGTCCCCGCGTACCGGTCCCGCCCCTCTTCCCGGCCCGGGCTTGGGTCTAGCCACGCCCCTAGCGCCACCTGCCCGGGGGCTGGGTTGGTGTACCTGAGTTGCCACGCTAGGCCCGCAAAGGGCCACGCGTGGGGGGTCCAGCCGCCCCAGAGCAGCCTTCCGAGTGGGCGTGAAGGCTACTGGTTGCATCCCGGGAGACAGGCTTGATCGGGCTTGAGGACCCCGGCCGCCATCTGCCGAGGGTTACGTCCCCGCGTGCTTCTCCCGCCCCTCTTCCCGGCCCGGGCTTGGGTCTAGCCACGCCCCTAGCGCCACCTGCCTGGGGGCTGGGCCAGTGTACCTGAGTTGCCACGCGAGGCACGCATAGGGCCACGCGTGGGGGGTCCAGCCGCCCCAGAGCAGCCTTCCGAGTGGGCGTGAAGGCTACTGGTTGCATCCCGGGAGACAGGCTTGATCGGGCTTGAGGACCCCGGCCGCCATCTGCCGAGGGTTACGTCCCCGCGCGCGGGTCCCGCCCCTATTCCCGGCCCGGGCTTGGGTATAGCCACGCCCCTAGCGCCACCTGCCCGGGGGCTGGGTCCGTGTACCTGAGTTGCCACGTTCGGCCTGCAATGGGCTACGCGTGGTGGGTCCAGCCGCCCCAGAGCAGCCTTCCGAGTGGGCGTGAAGGCTACTGGTTGCATCCCGGGAGACAGGCTTGATCGGGCTTGAGGACCCCGGCCGCCATGTGCCGAGGGTTACGTCCCCGCGCGCTTGTCCCGCCCCTCTTCCTGGCCCGGGCTTGGGTCTAGCCACGCCCCTAGCGCCACCTGCCCGGGGGCTGGGCCAGTGTACCTGAGTGGCCACGCTAGGCCCGCAAAGGGCCACGCGTGGGGGGTCCAGCCACCCCAGAGCAGCCTTCCGAGTGGGCGTGAAGGCTACTGGTTGCATCCCGGGAGACAGGCTTGATCGGGCTTGAGGACCCCGGCCGCCATCTGCCGAGGGTTACGTACCCTTGCGCCGGTCCCGCCCCTCTTCCCGGCCCGGGCTTGGGTCTAGCCACGCCCCTAGCGCCACCTGCCCGGGGGCTGGGTTGGTGTACCTGAGTTGCCACGCGAGGCCCGCAAAGGGCCAAGCGTGGCGGTCCAGCCGCCCCAGAGCAGCCTTCCGAGTGGGCGTGAAGGCTACTGGTTGCATCCCGGGAGACAGGCTTGATCGGGCTTGAGGACCCCGGCCGCCATCTGCCGAGGGTTAGGTCCCCGCGTGCTTCTCCCGCCCCTCTTCCCGGCCCGGGCTTGGGTCTAGCCACGCCCCTAGCGCCACCTGCCTGGGGGCTGGGCCAGTGTACCTGAGTTGCCACGCGAGGCACGCATAGGGCCACGCGTGGGGGGTCCAGCCGCCCCAGAGCAGCCTTCCGAGTGGGCGTGAAGGCTACTGGTTGCATCCCGGGAGACAGGCTTGATCGGGCTTGAGGACCCCGGCCGCCATCTGCCGAGGGTTACGTCCCCGCGCGCTTGTCCCGCCCCTCTTCCCGGCCCGGGCTTGGGTCTAGCCACGCCCCTAGCGCCACCTGCCCGGGGGCTGGGTCCGTGTACCTGAGTTGCCACGTTCGGCCTGCAATGGGCTACGCGTGGGGGGTCCAGCCGCCCCAGAGCAGCCTTCCGAGTGGGCGTGAAGGCTACTGGTTGCATCCCGGGAGACAGGCTTGATCGGGCTTGAGGACCCCGGCCGCCATGTGCCGAGGGTTACGTCCCCGCGCGCTTGTCCCGCCCCTCTTCCTGGCCCGGGCTTGGGTCTAGCCACGCCCCTAGCGCCACCTGCCCGGGGGCTGGGCCAGTGTACCTGAGTGGCCACGCTAGGCCCGCAAAGGGCCACGCGTGGGGGGTCCAGCCACCCCAGAGCAGCCTTCCGAGTGGGCGTGACGGCTACCGGTTGCATCCCGGGAGACAGGCTTGATCGGGCTTGAGGACCCCGGCCGCCATCTGCCGAGGGTTACGTACCCTTGCGCCGGTTCCCGCCCCTCTTCCCGGCCCGGGCTTGGGTCTAGCCACGCCCCTAGCGCCACCTGCCCGGGGGCTGGGTCAGTGTACATGAGTGGCCACGCTCGGCCCGCAAAGGGCCACGCGTGGGGGGTCCAGCCGCCCCAGAGCAGCCTTCCGAGTGGGCGTGAAGGCTACTGGTTGCATCCCGGGAGACAGGCTTGATCGGGCTTGAGGACCCCGGCCGCCATGTGCCGAGGGTTACGTCCCCGCGCGCTTCTCCCGCCCCTCTTCCTGGCCCGGGCTTGTGTCTAGCCACGCCCCTAGCGCCACCTGCCCGGGGGCTGGGCCAGTGTACCTGAGTGGCCACGCTAGGCCCGCAAAGGGCCACGCGTGGGGGGTCCAGCCACCCCAGAGCAGCCTTCCGAGTGGGCGTGACGGCTACTGGTTGCATCCCGGGAGACAGGCTTGATCGGGCTTGAGGACCCCGGCCGCCATGTGCCGAGGGTTAGGTCCCCGCGCGCCGGTCCCGCCCCTCTTCCCGGCCCGGGCTTGGGTCTAGCCACGCCCCTAGCACCACCTGCCCGGGGGCCTGGGTCAGTGTACCTGAGTGGCCACGCTAGGCCCGCAAAGGGAAACGCGTGGGGGGTCCAGCCGCCCCAGAGCAGCCTTCCGAGTGGGCGTGAAGGCTACTGGTTGCATCCCGGGAGACAGGCTTGATCGGGCTTGAGGACCCCGGCCGCCATCTGCCGAGGGTTACGTCCCCGCGTACCGGTCCCGCCCCTCTTCCCGGCCCGGGCTTGGGTCTAGCCACGCCCCTAGCGCCACCTGCCCGGGGGCTGGGTTGGTGTACCTGAGTTGCCAGGCTAGGCCCGCAAAGGGCCACGCGTGGGGGGTCCAGCCGCCCCAGAGCAGCCTTCCGAGTGGGCGTGAAGGCTACTGGTTGCATCCCGGGAGACAGGCTTGATCGGGCTTGAGGACCCCGGCCGCCATCTGCCGAGGGTTACGTCCCCGCGTGCTTCTCCCGCCCCTCTTCCCGGCCCGGGCTTGGGTCTAGCCACGCCCCTAGCGCCACCTGCCTGGGGGCTGGGCCAGTGTACCTGAGTTGCCACGCGAGGCACGCATAGGGCCACGCGTGGGGGGTCCAGCCGCCCCAGAGCAGCCTTCCGAGTGGGCGTGAAGGCTACTGGTTGCATCCCGGGAGACAGGCTTGATCGGGCTTGAGGACCCCGGCCGCCATCTGCCGAGGGTTACGTCCCCGCGCGCGGGTCCCGCCCCTATTCCCGGCCCGGGCTTGGGTATAGCCACGCCCCTAGCGCCACCTGCCCGGGGGCTGGGTCCGTGTACCTGAGTTGCCACGTTCGGCCTGCAATGGGCTACGCGTGGTGGGTCCAGCCGCCCCAGAGCAGCCTTCCGAGTGGGCGTGAAGGCTACTGGTTGCATCCCGGGAGACAGGCTTGATTGGGCTTGAGGACCCCGGCCGCCATGTGCCGAGGGTTACGTCCCCGCGCGCTTGTCCCGCCCCTCTTCCTGGCCCGGGCTTGGGTCTAGCCACGCCCCTAGCGCCACCTGCCCGGGGGCTGGGCCAGTGTACCTGAGTGGCCACGCTAGGCCCGCAAAGGGCCACGCGTGGGGGGTCCAGCCACCCCAGAGCAGCCTTCCGAGTGGGCGTGAAGGCTACTGGTTGCATCCCGGGAGACAGGCTTGATCGGGCTTGAGGACCCCGGCCGCCATCTGCCGAGGGTTAGGTCCCCGCGTGCTTCTCCCGCCCCTCTTCCCGGCCCGGGCTTGGGTCTAGCCACGCCCCTAGCGCCACCTGCCTGGGGGCTGGGCCAGTGTACCTGAGTTGCCACGCGAGGCACGCATAGGGCCACGCGTGGGGGGTCCAGCCGCCCCAGAGCAGCCTTCCGAGTGGGCGTGAAGGCTACTGGTTGCATCCCGGGAGACAGGCTTGATCGGGCTTGAGGACCCCGGCCGCCATCTGCCGAGGGTTACGTCCCCGCGCGCTTGTCCCGCCCCTCTTCCCGGCCCGGGCTTGGGTCTAGCCACGCCCCTAGCACCACCTTCCCTGGGGCCTGGGTCCGTGTACCTGAGTTGCCACGTTCGGCCTGCAATGGGCTACGCGTGGGGGGTCCAGCCGCCCCAGAGCAGCCTTCCGAGTGGGCGTGAAGGCTACTGGTTGCATCCCGGGAGACAGGCTTGATCGGGCTTGAGGACCCCGGCCGCCATGTGCCGAGGGTTACGTCCCCGCGCGCTTGTCCCGCCCCTCTTCCTGGCCCGGGCTTGGGTCTAGCCACGCCCCTAGCGCCACCTGCCCGGGGGCTGGGCCAGTGTACCTGAGTGGCCACGCTAGGCCCGCAAAGGGCCACGCGTGGGGGGTCCAGCCACCCCAGAGCAGCCTTCCGAGTGGGCGTGACGGCTACCGGTTGCATCCCGGGAGACAGGCTTGATCGGGCTTGAGGACCCCGGCCGCCATCTGCCGAGGGTTACGTACCCTTGCGCCGGTTCCGCCCCTCTTCCCGGCCCGGGCTTGGGTCTAGCCACGCCCCTAGCGCCACCTGCCCGGGGGCTGGGTCAGTGTACATGAGTGGCCACGCTCGGCCCGCAAAGGGCCACGCGTGGGGGGTCCAGCCGCCCCAGAGCAGCCTTCCGAGTGGGCGTGAAGGCTACTGGTTGCATCCCGGGAGACAGGCTTGATCGGGCTTGAGGACCCCGGCCGCCATCTGCCGAGGGTTAGGTCCCCGCGCGCCGGTCCCGCCCCTCTTCCCTGCCCGGGCTTGGGTGTAGCCACGCCCCTAGCGCCACCTGCCCGGGTGCTGGTTCGGTGTACCTGAGTTGCCACGCTAGGCCCGCAAAGGGCCACGCGTGGGGGGTCCAGCCGCCCCAGAGCAGCCTTCCGAGTGGGCGTGAAGGCTACTGGTTGCATCCCGGGAGACAGGCTTGATCGGGCTTGAGGACCCCGGCCGCCATCTGCCGAGGGTTAGGTCCCCGCGTGCTTCTCCCGCCCCTCTTCCCGGCCCGGGCTTGGGTCTAGCCACGCCCCTAGCGCCACCTGCCCGGGGGCTGGGTCGTGTACCTGAGTGGCCACGTGAGGCCCGCAAAGGGCCACGCGTGGGGGGTCCAGCCGCCCCAGAGCAGCCTTCCGAGTGGGCGTGAAGGCTACTGGTTGCATCCCGGGAGACAGGCTTGATCGGGCTTGAGGACCCCGGCCGCCATCTGCCGAGGGTTACGTCTCCGCGCGCTTGTCCCGCCCCTCTTCCCGGCCCGGGCTTGGGTCTAGCCACGCCCCTAGCGCCACCTGCCCGGGGGCTAGGCCAGTGTACCTGAGTTGCCACGCTAGGCCCGCAAAGGGCCACGCGTGGGGGGTCCAGCCGCCCCAGAGCAGCCTTCCGAGTGGGCGTGAAGGCTACTGGTTGCATCCCGGGAGACAGGCTTGATCGGGCTTGAGGACCCCGGCCGCCATCTGCCGAGGGTTACATACCCTTGCGCCGGTCCCGCCCCTCTTCCCGGCCCGGGCTTGGGTCTAGCCACGCCCCTAGCGCCACCTGCCCGGGGGCTGGGTCCGTGTACCTGAGTTGCCACGTTAGGCCTGCAATGGGCTACGCGTCGGGGGTCCAGCCGCCCCAGAGCAGCCTTCCGAGTGGGCGTGAAGGCTACTGGTTGCATCCCGGGAGACAGGCTTGATCGGGCTTGAGGACCCCGGCCGCCATGTGCCGAGGGTTACGTCCCCGCGCGCTTGTCCCGCCCCTCTTCCCGGCCCGGGCTTGGGTCTAGCCACGCCCCTAGCGCCACCTGCCCGGGGGCTGGGCCAGTGTACCTGAGTGGCCACGCTAGGCCCGCAAAGGGCCACGCGTGGGGGGTCCAGCCACCCCAGAGCAGCCTTCCGAGTGGGCGTGACGGCTACTGGTTGCATCCCGGGAGACAGGCTTGATCGGGCTTGAGGACCCCGGCCGCCATGTGCCGAGGGTTAGGTCCCCGCGCGCCGGTCCCGCCCCTCTTCCCGGCCCGGGCTTGGGTCTAGCCACGCCTCTAGCACCACCTGCCCGGGGGCCTGGGTCAGTGTACCTGAGTGGCCACGCTAGGCCCGCAAAGGGCCACGCGTGGGGGGTCCAGCCACCCCAGAGCAGCCTTCCGAGTGGGCGTGAAGGCTACTGGTTGCATCCCGGGAGACAGGCTTGATCGGGCTTGAGGACCCCGGCCGCCATGTGCCGAGGGTTAGGTCCCCGCGCGCCGGTCCCGCCCCTCTTCCCGGCCCGGGCTTGGGTCTAGCCACGCCCCTAGCGCCACCTGCCCGGGGGCCTGGGTCAGTGTACCTGAGTGGCCACGCTAGGCCCGCAAAGGGCCACGCGTGGGGGGTCCAGCCGCCCCAGAGCAGCCTTCCGAGTGGGCGTGAAGGCTACTGGTTGCATCCCGGGAGACAGGCTTGATCGGGCTTGAGGACCCCGGCCGCCATGTGCCGAGGGTTAGGTCCCCGCGCGCCGGTCCCGCCCCTCTTCCCGGCCCGGGCTTGGGTCTAGCCACGCCCCTAGCGCCACCTGCCCGGGGGCCTGGGTCAGTGTACCTGAGTGGCCACGCTAGGCCCGCAAAGGGCCACGCGTGGGGGGTCCAGCCGCCCCAGAGCAGCCTTCCGAGTGGGCGTGAAGGCTACTGGTTGCATCCCGGGAGACAGGCTTGATCGGGCTTGAGGACCCCGGCCGCCATCTGCCGAGGGTTACGTCCCCGCGTGCTTCTCCCGCCCCTCTTCCCGGCCCGGGCTTGGGTCTAGCCACGCCCCTAGCGCCACCTGCCTGGGGGCTGGGCCATTGTACCTGAGTTGCCACGCGAGGCACGCATAGGGCCACGCGTGGGGGGTCCAGCCGCCCCAGAGCAGCCTTCCGAGTGGGCGTGAAGGCTACTGGTTGCATCCCGGGAGACAGGCTTGATCGGGCTTGAGGACCCCGGCCGCCATGTGCCGAGGGTTACGTCCCCGCGCGCTTGTCCCGCCACTCTTCCCGGCCCGGGCTTGGGTCTAGCCACGCCCCTAGCGCCACCTGCCCAGGGGCTGGGCCAGTGTACCTGAGTGGCCACGTTAGGCCTGCAATGGGCTACGCGTGGGTGGTCCAGCCGCCCCAGAGCAGCCTTCCGAGTGGGCGTGAAGGCTACTGGTTGCATCCCGGGAGACAGGCTTGATCGGGCTTGAGGACCCCGGCCGCCATGTGCCGAGGGTTAGGTCCCCGCGCGCCGGTCCCGCCCCTCTTCCTGGCCCGGGCTTGGGTCTAGCCACGCCCCTAGCGCCACCTGCCCGGGGGCCTGGGTCAGTGTACCTGAGTGGCCACGCTAGGCCCGCAAAGGGCCACGCGTGGGGGGTCCAGCCGCCCCAGAGCAGCCTTCCGAGTGGGCGTGAAGGCTACTGGTTGCATCCCGGGAGACAGGCTTGATCGGGCTTGAGGACCCCGGCCGCCATCTGCCGAGGGTTACGTCCCCGCGCGCCGGTCCCGCCCCTCTTCCCGGCCCGGGCTTGGGTCTAGCCACGCCCCTAGCGCCACCTGCCCGGGGGCTGGGTTGGTGTACCTGAGTTGCCAGGCTAGGCCCGCAAAGGGCCACGCGTGGGGGGTCCAGCCGCCCCAGAGCAGCCTTCCGAGTGGGCGTGAAGGCTACTGGTTGCATCCCGGGAGACAGGCTTGATCGGGCTTGAGGACCCCGGCCGCCATCTGCCGAGGGTTACGTCCCCGCGTGCTTCTCCCGCCCCTCTTCCCGGCCCGGGCTTGGGTCTAGCCACGCCCCTACCGCCACCTGCCTGGGGGCTGGGCCAGTGTACCTGAGTTGCCACGCGAGGCACGCATAGGGCCACGCGTGGGGGGTCCAGCCGCCCCAGAGCAGCCTTCCGAGTGGGCGTGAAGGCTACTGGTTGCATCCCGGGAGACAGGCTTGATCGGGCTTGAGGACCCCGGCCGCCATCTGCCGAGGGTTAGGTCCCCGCGCGCCGGTCCCGCCCCTATTCCCGGCCCGGGCTTGGGTATAGCCACGCCCCTAGCGCCACCTGCCCGGGGGCTGGGTCCGTGTACCTGAGTTGCCACGTTCGGCCTGCAATGGGCTACGCGTGGTGGGTCCAGCCGCCCCAGAGCAGCCTTCCGAGTGGGCGTGAAGGCTACTGGTTGCATCCCGGGAGACAGGCTTGATCGGGCTTGAGGACCCCGGCCGCCATGTGCCGAGGGTTACGTCCCCGCGCGCTTGTCCCGCCCCTCTTCCTGGCCCGGGCTTGGGTCTAGCCACGCCCCTAGCGCCACCTGCCCGGGGGCTGGGCCAGTGTACCTGAGTGGCCACGCTAGGCCCGCAAAGGGCCACGCGTGGGGGGTCCAGCCACCCCAGAGCAGCCTTCCGAGTGGGCGTGAAGGCTACTGGTTGCATCCCGGGAGACAGGCTTGATCGGGCTTGAGGACCCCGGCCGCCATGTGCCCAGGGTTACGTACCCTTGCGCCGGTCCCGCCCCTCTTCCCGGCCCGGGCTTGGGTCTAGCCACGCCCCTAGCGCCACCTGCCCGGGGGCTGGGTTGGTGTACCTGAGTTGCCACGCTAGGCCCGCAAAGGGCCACGCGTGGGGGGTCCAGCCGCCCCAGAGCAGCCTTCCGAGTGGGCGTGAAGGCTACTGGTTGCATCCCGGGAGACAGGCTTGATCGGGCTTGAGGACCCCGGCCGCCATCTGCCGAGGGTTAGGTCCCCGCGTGCTTCTCCCGCCCCACTTCCCGGCCCGGGCTTGGGTCTAGCCACGCCCCTAGCGCCACCTGCCTGGGGGCTGGGCCAGTGTACCTGAGTTGCCACGCGAGGCACGCATAGGGCCATGCGTGGGGGGTCCAGCCGCCCCAGAGCAGCCTTCCGAGTGGGCGTGAAGGCTACTGGTTGCATCCCGGGAGACAGGCTTGATCGGGCTTGAGGACCCCGGCCGCCATCTGCCGAGGGTTAGGTCCCCGCGCGCTTGTCCCGCCCCTCTTCCCGGCCCGGGCTTGGGTCTAGCCACGCCCCTAGCACCACCTGCCCGGGGGCTGGGTCCGTGTACCTGAGTTGCCATGTTCGGCCTGCAATGGGCTACGCGTGGGGGGTCCAGCCGCCCCAGAGCAGCCTTCCGAGTGGGCGTGAAGGCTACTGGTTGCATCCCGGGAGACAGGCTTGATCGGGCTTGAGGACCCCGGCCGCCATGTGCCGAGGGTTACGTCCCCGCGCGCTTGTCCCGCCCCTCTTCCTGGCCCGGGCTTGGGTCTAGCCACGCCCCTAGCGCCACCTGCCCGGGGGCTGGGCCAGTGTACCTGAGTGGCCACGCTAGGCCCGCAAAGGGCCACGCGTGGGGGGTCCAGCCACCCCAGAGCAGCCTTCCGAGTGGGCGTGACGGCTACCGGTTGCATCCCGGGAGACAGGCTTGATCGGGCTTGAGGACCCCGGCCGCCATGTGCCCAGGGTTACGTCCCTGCGCGCCGGTCCCGCCCCTCTTCCCGGCCCGGGCTTGGGTCTAGCCACGCCCCTAGCGCCACCTGCCCGGGGGCTGGGTCGGTGTACCTGAGTGGCCACGTGAGGCCCGCAAAGGGCCACGCGTGGGGGGTCCAGCCGCCCCAGAGCAGCCTTCCGAGTGGGCGTGAAGGCTACTGGTTGCATCCCGGGAGACAGGCTTGATCGGGCTTGAGGACCCCGGCCGCCATCTGCCGAGGGTTACGTCTCAGCGCGCTTGTCCCGCCCCTCTTCCCGGCCCGGGCTTGGGTCTAGCCACGCCCCTAGCGCCACCTGCCCGGGGGCTAGGCCAGTGTACCTGAGTTGCCACGCTAGGCCCGCAAAGGGCCACGCGTGGGGGGTCCAGCCGCCCCAGAGCAGCCTTCCGAGTGGGCGTGAAGGCTACTGGTTGCATCCCGGGAGACAGGCTTGATCGGGCTTGAGGACCCCGGCCGCCATCTGCCGAGGGTTACGTCCCCGCGCGCGGGTCCCGCCCCTCTTCCCGGCCCGGGCTTGGGTATAGCCACGCCCCTAGCGCCACCTGCCCGGGGGCTGGGTCCGTGTACCTGAGTTGCCACGTTCGGCCTGCAATGGGCTACGCGTGGGGGGTCCAGCCGCCCCAGAGCAGCCTTCCGAGTGGGCGTGAAGGCTACTGGTTGCATCCCGGGAGACAGGCTTGATCGGGCTTGAGGACCCCGGCCGCCATGTGCCGAGGGTTACGTCCCCGCGCGCTTGTCCCGCCCCTCTTCCTGGCCCGGGCTTGGGTCTAGCCACGCCCTAGCGCCACCTGCCCGGGGGCTGGGCCAGTGTACCTGAGTGGCCACGCTAGGCCCGCAAAGGGCCACGCGTGGGGGGTCCAGCCACCCCAGAGCAGCCTTCCGAGTGGGCGTGAAGGCTACTGGTTGCATCCCGGGAGACAGGCTTGATCGGGCTTGAGGACCCCGGCCGCCATCTGCCGAGGGTTACGTACCCTTGCGCCGGTCCCGCCCCTCTTCCCGGCCCGGGCTTGGGTCTAGCCACGCCCCTAGCGCCACCTGCCCGGGGGCTGGGTCCGTGTACCTGAGTTGCCACGTTAGGCCTGCAATGGGCTACGCGTGGGGGGTCCAGCCGCCCCAGAGCAGCCTTCCGAGTGGGCGTGAAGGCTACTGGTTGCATCCCGGGAGACAGGCTTGATCGGGCTTGAGGACCCCGGCCGCCATGTGCCGAGGGTTACGTCCCCGCGCGCTTGTCCCGCCCCTCTTCCTGGCCCGGGCTTGGGTCTAGCCACGCCCCTAGCGCCACCTGCCCGGGGGCTGGGCCAGTGTACCTGAGTGGCCACGCTAGGCCCGCAAAGGGCCAAGCGTGGCGGTCCAGCCGCCCCAGAGCAGCCTTCCGAGTGGGCGTGACGGCTACTGGTTGCATCCCGGGAGACAGGCTTGATCGGGCTTGAGGACCCCGGCCGCCATGTGCCGAGGGTTAGGTCCCCGCGCGCTTGTCCCGCCCCTCTTCCCGGCCCGGGCTTGGGTCTAGCCACGCCTCTAGCACCACCTGCCCGGGGGCCTGTGTCAGTGTACCTGAGTGGCCACGCTAGGCCCGCAAAGGGAAACGCGTGGGGGGTCCAGCCGCCCCAGAGCAGCCTTCCGAGTGGGCGTGAAGGCTACTGGTTGCATCCCGGGAGACAGGCTTGATCGGGCTTGAGGACCCCGGCCGCCATGTGCCGAGGGTTAGGTCCCCGCGCGCCGGTCCCGCCCCTCTTCCCGGCCCGGGCTTGGGTCTAGCCACGCCCCTAGCGCCACCTGCCCGGGGGCTGGGCCGGTGTACCTGAGTTGCCACGCTAGGCCCGCAAAGGGCCACGCGTGGGGGGTCCAGCCGCCCCAGAGCAGCCTTCCGAGTGGGCGTGAAGGCTACTGGTTGCATCCCGGGAGACAGGCTTGATCGGGCTTGAGGACCCCGGCCGCCATCTGCCGAGGGTTAGGTCCCCGCGTGCTTCTCCCGCCCCTCTTCCCGGCCCGGGCTTGGGTCTAGCCACGCCCCTAGCGCCACCTGCCTGGGGGCTGGGCCAGTGTACCTGAGTTGCCACGCGAGGCACGCATAGGGCCACGCGTGGGGGGTCCAGCCGCCCCAGAGCAGCCTTCCGAGTGGGCGTGAAGGCTACTGGTTGCATCCCGGGAGACAGGCTGGATCGGGCTTGAGGACCCCGGCCGCCATCTGCCGAGGGTTAGGTCCCAGCGCGCGGGTCCCGCCCCTCTTCCCGGCCGGGGCTTGGGTCTAGCCACGCCCCTAGCACCACCTGCCCGGGGGCTGGGTCCGTGTACCTGAGTTGCCACGTTCGGCCTGCAATGGGCTACGCGTGGGGGGTCCAGCCGCCCCAGAGCAGCCTTCCGAGTGGGCGTGAAGGCTACTGGTTGCATCCCGGGAGACAGGCTTGATCGGGCTGGAGGACCCCGGCCGCCATGTGCCGAGGGTTAGGTCCCCGCGCGCCGGTCCCGCCCCTCTTCCCGGCCCGGGCTTGGGTCTAGCCACGCCCCTAGCGCCACCTGCCCGGGGTCCTGGGTCAGTGTACCTGAGTGGCCACGCTAGGCCCGCAAAGGGCCACGCGTGGGGGGTCCAGCCGCCCCAGAGCAGCCTTCCGAGTGGGCGTGAAGGCTACTGGTTGCATCCCGGGAGACAGGCTTGATCGGGCTTGAGGACCCCGGCCGCCATGTGCCGAGGGTTAGGTCCCCGCGCGCCGGTCCCGCCCCTCTTCCCTGCCCGGGCTTGGGTCTAGCCACGCCCCTAGCGCCACCTGCCCGGGGGCTGGGTTGGTGTACCTGAGTTGCCAGGCTAGGCCCGCAAAGGGCCACGCGTGGGGGGTCCAGCCGCCCCAGAGCAGCCTTCCGAGTGGGCGTGAAGGCTACTGGTTGCATCCCGGGAGACAGGCTGGATCGGGCTTGAGGACCCCGGCCGCCATCTGCCGAGGGTTACGTCCCCGCGCGCTTGTCCCGCCACTCTTCCCGGCCCGGGCTTGGGTCTAGCCACGCCCCTAGCGCCACCTGCCCGGGGGCTGGGTCCGTGTACCTGAGTTGCCACGTTAGGCCTGCAATGGGCTACGCGTGGGTGGTCCAGCCGCCCCAGAGCAGCCTTCCGAGTGGGCGTGAAGGCTACTGGTTGCATCCCGGGAGACAGGCTTGATCGGGCTTGAGGACCCCGGCCGCCATGTGCCGAGGGTTAGGTCCCCGCGCGCCGGTCCCGCCCCTCTTCCCTGCCCGGGCTTGGGTCTAGCCACGCCCCTAGCGCCACCTGCCCGGGTGCTGGGTCGGTGTACCTGAGTTGCCACGCTAGGCCCGCAAAGGGCCACGCGTGGGGGGTCCAGCCGCCCCAGAGCAGCCTTCCGAGTGGGCGTGAAGGCTACTGGTTGCATCCCGGGAGACAGGCTTGATCGGGCTTGAGGACCCCGGCCGCCATGTGCCGAGGGTTACGTCCCGGCGCGCAGGTCCCGCCCCTCTTCCCGGCCCGGGCTTGGGTCTAGCCACGCCCCTAGCGCCACCTGCCTGGGGGCTGGGCCATTGTACCTGAGTTGCCACGCGGGGCACGCATAGGGCCACGCGTGGGGGGTCCAGCCGCCCCAGAGCAGCCTTCCGAGTGGGCGTGAAGGCTACTGGTTGCATCCCGGGAGACAGGCTTGATCGGGCTTGAGGACCCCGGCCGCCATCTGCCGAGGGTTACGTCCCAGCGCGTGCTTCTCCCGCCACTCTTCCCGGCCCGGGCTTGGGTCTAGCCACGCCCCTAGCGCCACCTGCCCGGGGGCTGGGTCCGTGTACCTGAGTTGCCACGTTAGGCCTGCAATGGGCTACGCGTGGGTGGTCCAGCCGCCCCAGAGCAGCCTTCCGAGTGGGCGTGAAGGCTACTGGTTGCATCCCGGGAGACAGGCTTGATCGGGCTTGAGGACCCCGGCCGCCATGTGCCGAGGGTTAGGTCCCCGCACGCCGGTCCCGCCCCTCTTCCCGGCCCGGGCTTGGGTCTAGCCACGCCCCTAGCGCCACCTGCCCGGGGGCCTGGGTCAGTGTACCTGAGTGGCCACGCTAGGCCCGCAAAGGGCCACGCGTGGGGGGTCCAGCCGCCCCAGAGCAGCCTTCCGAGTGGGCGTGAAGGCTACTGGTTGCATCCCGGGAGACAGGCTTGATCGGGCTTGAGGACCCCGGCCGCCATCTGCCGAGGGTTACGTCCCCGCGCGCCGGTCCCGCCCCTCTTCCCGGCCCGGGCTTGGGTCTAGCCACGCCCCTAGCGCCACCTGCCCGGGGGCTGGGTTGGTGTACCTGAGTTGCCAGGCTAGGCCCGCAAAGGGCCACGCGTGGGGGGTCCAGCCGCCCCAGAGCAGCCTTCCGAGTGGGCGTGAAGGCTACTGGTTGCATCCCGGGAGACAGGCTTGATCGGGCTTGAGGACCCCGGCCGCCATCTGCCGAGGGTTACGTCCCCGCGTGCTTCTCCCGCCCCTCTTCCCGGCCCGGGCTTGGGTCTAGCCACGCCCCTAGCGCCACCTGCCTGGGGGCTGGGCCAGTGTACCTGAGTTGCCACGCGAGGCACGCATAGGGCCACGCGTGGGGGGTCCAGCCGCCCCAGAGCAGCCTTCCGAGTGGGCGTGAAGGCTACTGGTTGCATCCCGGGAGACAGGCTTGATCGGGCTTGAGGACCCCGGCCGCCATCTGCCGAGGGTTAGGTCCCCGCGTGCTTCTCCCGCCCCACTTCCCGGCCCGGGCTTGGGTCTAGCCACGCCCCTAGCGCCACCTGCCTGGGGGCTGGGCCAGTGTACCTGAGTTGCCACGCGAGGCACGCATAGGGCCATGCGTGGGGGGTCCAGCCGCCCCAGAGCAGCCTTCCGAGTGGGCGTGAAGGCTACTGGTTGCATCCCGGGAGACAGGCTTGATCAGGCTTGAGGACCCCGGCCGCCATCTGCCGAGGGTTAGGTCCCCGCGCGCTTGTCCCGCCCCTCTTCCCGGCCCGGGCTTGGGTCTAGCCACGCCCCTAGCACCACCTGCCCGGGGGCTGGGTCCGTGTACCTGAGTTGCCACGTTCGGCCTGCAATGGGCTACGCGTGGGGGGTCCAGCCGCCCCAGAGCAGCCTTCCGAGTGGGCGTGAAGGCTACTGGTTGCATCCCGGGAGACAGGCTTGATCGGGCTTGAGGACCCCGGCCGCCATGTGCCGAGGGTTACGTCCCCGCGCGCTTGTCCCGCCCCTCTTCCTGGCCCGGGCTTGGGTCTAGCCACGCCCCTAGCGCCACCTGCCCGGGGGCTGGGCCAGTGTACCTGAGTGGCCACGCTAGGCCCGCAAAGGGCCACGCGTGGGGGGTCCAGCCACCCCAGAGCAGCCTTCCGAGTGGGCGTGACGGCTACCGGTTGCATCCCGGGAGACAGGCTTGATCGGGCTTGAGGACCCCGGCCGCCATGTGCCGAGGGTTACGTCCCTGCGCGCCGGTCCCGCCCCTCTTCCCGGCCCGGGCTTGGGTCTAGCCACGCCCCTAGCGCCACCTGCCCGGGGGCTGGGTCGGTGTACCTGAGTGGCCACGTGAGGCCCGCAAAGGGCCACGCGTGGGGGGTCCAGCCGCCCCAGAGCAGCCTTCCGAGTGGGCGTGAAGGCTACTGGTTGCATCCCGGGAGACAGGCTTGATCGGGCTTGAGGACCCCGGCCGCCATCTGCCGAGGGTTACGTCTCAGCGCGCTTGTCCCGCCCCTCTTCCCGGCCCGGGCTTGGGTCTAGCCACGCCCCTAGCGCCACCTGCCCGGGGGCTAGGCCAGTGTACCTGAGTTGCCACGCTAGGCCCGCAAAGGGCCACGCGTGGGGGGTCCAGCCGCCCCAGAGCAGCCTTCCGAGTGGGCGTGAAGGCTACTGGTTGCATCCCGGGAGACAGGCTTGATCGGGCTTGAGGACCCCGGCCGCCATCTGCCGAGGGTTACGTCCCCGCGCGCCGGTCCCGCCCCTCTTCCCGGCCCGGGCTTGGGTATAGCCACGCCCCTAGCGCCACCTGCCCGGGGGCTGGGTCCGTGTACCTGAGTTGCCACGTTCGGCCTGCAATGGGCTACGCGTGGGGGGTCCAGCCGCCCCAGAGCAGCCTTCCGAGTGGGCGTGAAGGCTACTGGTTGCATCCCGGGAGACAGGCTTGATCGGGCTTGAGGACCCCGGCCGCCATGTGCCGAGGGTTACGTCCCCGCGCGCTTGTCCCGCCCCTCTTCCTGGCCCGGGCTTGGGTCTAGCCACGCCCCTAGCGCCACCTGCCCGGGGGCTGGGCCAGTGTACCTGAGTGGCCACGCTAGGCCCGCAAAGGGCCACGCGTGGGGGGTCCAGCCACCCCAGAGCAGCCTTCCGAGTGGGCGTGAAGGCTACTGGTTGCATCCCGGGAGACAGGCTTGATCGGGCTTGAGGACCCCGGCCGCCATCTGCCGAGGGTTACGTACCCTTGCGCCGGTCCCGCCCCTCTTCCCGGCCCGGGCTTGGGTCTAGCCACGCCCCTAGCGCCACCTGCCCGGGGGCTGGGTCCGTGTACCTGAGTTGCCACGCTAGGCCCGCAAAAGGCCCATGCGTGCGGGGTCCAGCCGCCCCAGAGCAGCCTTCCGAGTGGGCGTGAAGGCTACTGGTTGCATCCCGGGAGACAGGCTTGATCGGGCTTGAGGACCCCGGCCGCCATGTGCCGAGGGTTACGTCCCCGCGCGCTTGTCCCGCCCCTCTTCCTGGCCCGGGCTTGGGTCTAGCCACGCCCCTAGCGCCACCTGCCCGGGGGCTGGGCCAGTGTACCTGAGTGGCCACGCTAGGCCCGCAAAGGGCCACGCATGGGGGGTCCAGCCACCCCAGAGCAGCCTTCCGAGTGGGCGTGACGGCTACCGGTTGCATCCCGGGAGACAGGCTTGATCGGGCTTGAGGACCCCGGCCGCCATCTGCCGAGGGTTACGTACCCTTGCGCCGGTGCCGCCCCTCTTCCCGGCCCGGGCTTGGGTCTAGCCACGCCCCTAGCGCCACCTGCCCGGGGGCTGGGTCAGTGTACATGAGTGGCCACGCTCGGCCCGCAAAGGGCCACGCGTGGGGGGTCCAGCCGCCCCAGAGCAGCCTTCCGAGTGGGCGTGAAGGCTACTGGTTGCATCCCGGGAGACAGGCTTGATCGGGCTTGAGGACCCCGGCCGCCATCTGCCGAGGGTTAGGTCCCCGCGAGCCGGTCCCGCCCCTCTTCCCTGCCCGGGCTTGGGTGTAGCCACGCCCCTAGCGCCACCTGCCCGGGTGCTGGGTCGGTGTACCTGAGTTGCCACGCTAGGCCCGCAAAGGGCCACGCGTGGGTTGTCCAGCCGCCCCAGAGCAGCCTTCCGAGTGGGCGTGAAGGCTACTGGTTGCATCCCGGGAGACAGGCTTGATCGGGCTTGAGGACCCCGGCCGCCATCTGCCGAGGGTTAGGTCCCCGCGTGCTTCTCCCGCCCCTCTTCCCGGCCCGGGCTTGGGTCTAGCCACGCCCCTAGCGCCACCTGCCCGGGGGCTGGGTCGGTGTACCTGAGTGGCCACGTGAGGCCCGCAAAGGGCCACGCGTGGGGGGTCCAGCCGCCCCAGAGCAGCCTTCCGAGTGGGCGTGAAGGCTACTGGTTGCATCCCAGGAGACAGGCTTGATCGGGCTTGAGGACCCCGGCCGCCATCTGCCGAGGGTTACGGCTCAGCGCGCTTGTCCCGCCCCTCTTCCCGGCCCGGGCTTGGGTCTAGCCACGCCCCTAGCACCACCTGCCCGGGGGCTGGGCCAGTGTACCTGAGTTGCCACGCTAGGCCCGCAAAGGGCCAAGGGTGGGGGGTCCAGCCGCCCCAGAGCAGCCTTCCGAGTGGGCGTGAAGGCTACTGGTTGCATCCCGGGTGACAGGCTTGATCGGGCTTGAGGACCCCGGCCGCCATCTGCCGAGGGTTACGTCCCAGCGCGCCGGTCCCGCCCCTCTTCCCGGCACGGGCTTGGGTCTAGCCACGCCCCTAGCGCCACCTGCCTGGGGGCTGGGTCGGTGTACCTGAGTGGCCACGCTAGGCCCGCAAAGGGCCATGCATGGGGGGTCCAGCCGCCCCAGAGCAGCCTTCCGAGTGGGCGTGAAGGCTACTGGTTGCATCCCGGAAGACAGGCTTGATCGGGCTTGAGGACCCCGGCCGCCATCTGCCGAGGGTTAGGTCCCCACGCGCCGGTCCCGCCCCTCTTCCCGGCCCGGGCTTGGGTCTAGCCACGCCCCTAGCGCCACCTGCCCGGGGGCTGGGTCGGTGTACCTGAGTTGCCACGCTAGGCCCGCAAAGGGCCACGCGTGGGGGGTCCAGCCGCCCCAGAGCAGCCTTCCGAGTGGGCGTGAAGGCTACTGGTTGCATCCCAGGTGACAGGCTTGATCGGGCTTGAGGACCCCGGCCGCCATCTGCCGAGGGTTAGGTCCCCGTGCGCCGGTCCCGCCCCTCTTCCCGGCCCGGGCTTGGGTCTAGCCACGCCCCTAGCGCCACCTGCCCGGGAGCCTGGGTCAGTGTACCTGAGTGGCCACGCTAGGCCCGCAAAGGGCAACGCGTGGGGGGTCCAGCCGCCCCAGAGCAGCCTTCCGAGTGGGCGTGAAGGCTACTGGTTGCATCCCGGGAGACAGGCTTGATCGGGCTTGAGGACCCCGGCCGCCATGTGCCGAGGGTTAGGTCCCCGCGCGCCGGTCCCGCCCCTCTTCCTGGCCCGGGCTTGGGTCTAGCCACGCCCCTAGCGCCACCTGCCCGGGGGCTGGGCCGGTGTACCTGAGTTGCCACGCTAGGCCCGCAAAGGGCCACCTGCGGGGGGTCCAGCCGCCCCAGAGCAGCCTTCCGAGTGGGCGTGAAGGCTACTGGTTGCATCCCAGGAGACAGGCTTGATCGGGCTTGAGGACCCCGGCCGCCATCTGCCGAGGGTTACGTCCCAGCGCGCTTGTCCCGCCCCTCTTCCCGGCCCGGACTTGGGTCTAGCCACGCCCCTAGCGCCACCTGCCCGGGGGCTGGGTCCGTGTACCTGAGTTGCCACGCGAGGCAAGCAAAGGGCCACGCGTGGGGGGTCCAGCCGCCCCAGAGCAGCCTTCCGAGTGGGCGTGAAGGCTACTGGTTGCATCCCGGGAGACAGGCTTGATCGGGCTTGAGGACCCCGGCCGCCATCTGCCGAGGGTTACGTCCCCGCGTGCTTCTCCCGCCCCTCTTCCCGGCCCGGGCTTGGGTCTAGCCACGCCCCTAGCGCCACCTGCCCGGGGGCTGGGTCAGTGTACCTGAGTTGCCAAGCTAGGCCCGCATAGGGCCACGCGTGGGGGGTCCAGCCGCCCCAGAGCAGCCTTCCGAGTGGGCGTGAAGGCTACTGGTTGCACCCCGGGAGACAGGCTTGATCGGGCTTGAGGACCCCGGCCGCCATGTGCCGTGGGTTACGTCCCTGCGCGCGGGTCCCGCCCCTCTTCCCGGCCCGGGCTTGGGTATAGCCACGCCCCTAGCGCCACCTGCCCGGGGGCTGGTTCCGTGTACCTGAGTTGCCACGTTAGGCCTGCAATGGGCTACGCGTGGGGGGTCCAGCCGCCCCAGAGCAGCCTTCCGAGTGGGCGTGAAGGCTACTGGTTGCATCCCGGGAGACAGGCTTGATCGGGCTTGAGGACCCCGGCCGCCATGTGCCGAGGGTTACGTCCCCGCGCGCTTGTCCCGCCCCTCTTCCTGGCCCGGGCTTGGGTCTAGCCACGCCCCTAGCGCCACCTGCCCGGGGGCTGGGCCAGTGTACCTGAGTGGCCACGCTAGGCCCGCAAAGGGCCACGCGTGGGGGGTCCAGCCACCCCAGAGCAGCCTTCCGAGTGGGCGTGAAGGCTACTGGTTGCATCCCGGGAGACAGGCTTGATCGGGCTTGAGGACCCCGGCCGCCATCTGCCGAGGGTTACGTACCCTTGCGCCGGTCCCGCCCCTCTTCCCGGCCCGGGCTTGGGTCTAGCCACGCCCCTAGCGCCACCTGCCCGGGGGCTGGGTCCGTGTACCTGAGTTGCCACGCTAGGCCCGCAAAAGGCCCATGCGTGCGGGGTCCAGC
>NW_024465608.1:0-5893 GCF_017591425.1 Ochotona curzoniae
TGAGTTGCCACGCTAGGCCCGCAAAGGGCCACGCGTGGGGGGTCCAGCCGCCCCAGAGCAGCCTTCCGAGTGGGCGTGAAGGCTACTGGTTGCATCCCGGGAGACAGGCTTGATCGGG
Organism: Ochotona curzoniae; assembly: GCF_017591425.1. Classification (NCBI taxonomy): domain Eukaryota; kingdom Metazoa; phylum Chordata; class Mammalia; order Lagomorpha; family Ochotonidae; genus Ochotona; species Ochotona curzoniae. The sequence continues at coordinate 119 of NW_024465608.1, forward strand.
CTTGAGGACCCCGGCCGCCATCTGCCGAGGGTTAGGTCCCCGTGCGCGGTCCCGCCCCTCTTCCCGGCCCGGGCTTGGGTCTAGCCACGCCCCTAGCGCCACCTGCCCGGGGGCTGGGCCAGTGTACCTGAGTTGCCACGCTAGGCCCGCAAAGGGCCACGCGTGGGGGGTCCAGCCGCCCCAGAGCAGCCTTCCGAGTGGGCGTGAAGGCTACTGGTTGCATCCCGGGAGACAGGCTTGATCGGGCTTGAGGACCCCGGCCGCCATGTGCCGAGGGTTAGGTCCCCGCGCGCTTGTCCCGCCCCTCTTCCTGGCCCGGGCTTGGGTCTAGCCACGCCCCTAGCACCACCTGCCTGGGGGCTGGGTCGGTGTACCTGAGTTGCCACGCTAGGCCCGCAAAGGCCCATGCGTGGGGGGTCCAGCCGCCCCAGAGCAGCCTTCCGAGTGGGCGTGACGGCTACTGGTTGCATCCCGGGAGACAGGCTTGATCGGGCTTGAGGACCCCGGCCGCCATGTGCCGAGGGTTACGTCCCCGCGCGCTTGTCCCGCCCCTCTTCCAGCCCCGGGCTTGGGTCTAGCCACGCCCCTAGCGCCACCTGCCTGGGGGACTGGGCCGGTGTACCTGAGTGGCCACGCTAGGCCCGCAAAGGGCCACGCGTGGGGGGTCCAGCCGCCCCAGAGCAGCCTTCCGAGTGGGCGTGAAGGCTATTGGTTGCATCCCGGGAGACAGGCTTGATCGGGCTTGAGGACCCCGGCCGCCATGTGCCAAGGGTTACGTCCCCGCGCGCTTGTCCCGCCCCTCTTCCTGGCCCGGGCTTGGGTCTAGCCACGCCCCTAGCGCCACCTGCCCGGGGCCTGCGTCGGTGTACCTGAGTGGCCACGCTAGGCCCGCAAAGGGCCACCTGTGGGGGGTCCAGCCACCCCAGAGCAGCCTTCCGAGTGGGCGTGAAGGCTACTGGTTGCATCCCGGGAGACAGGCTTGATCGGGCTTGAGGACCCCGGCCGCCATCTGCCGAGGGTTAGGTCCCCACGTGCCAGTCCCGCCCCTCTTCCAGGCCCGGGCTTGGGTCTAGCCACGCCCCCCTAGCGCCACCTGCCTGGGGGCCTGGGTCGGTGTACCTGAGTGGCCACGCTAGGCCCGAAAAGGGCCACCTGTGGGGGGTCCAGCCGCCCCAGAGCAGCCTTCCGAGTGGGCGTGAAGGCTACTGGTTGCATCCCGGGAGACAGGCTTGATCGGGCTTGAGGACCCCGGCCGCCATGTGCCGAGGGTTAGGTCCCCGCGCGCCGGTCCCGCCCCTCTTCCTGGCCCGGGCTTGGGTCTAGCCACGCCCCTAGCGCCACCTGCCCGGGGGCTGGGCCAGTGTACCTGAGTTGCCACGCTAGGCCCGCAAAGGGCCACGCGTGGGGTGTCCAGCCGCCCCAGAGCAGCCTTCCAAGTGGGCGTGAAGGATACTGGTTGCATCCCGGGAGACAGGCTTGATCGGGCTTGAGGACCCCGGCCGCCATCTGCCGAGGGTTAGGTCCCCGTGCGCCGGTCCCGCCCCTCTTCCCGGCCCGGGCTTGGGTCTAGCCACGCCCCTAGCACCACCTGCCCGGGGGCTGGGCCAGTGTACCTGAGTTGCCACGCTAGGCCCGCAAAGGCCAAGGGTGGGGGGTCCAGCCGCCCCAGAGCAGCCTTCCGAGTGGGCGTGAAGGCTACTGGTTGCATCCCAGGTGACAGGCTTGATCGGGCTTGAGGACCCCGGCCGCCATCTGCCGAGGGTTACGTCCCCGCGAGCTGGTCCCGCCCCTCTTCCCGGCCCGGGCTTGGGTCTAGCCACGCCCCTAGCGCCACCTGCCTGGGGGCTGGGTCGGTGTACCTGAGTTGCCACGCTAGGCCCGCAAAGGCCCACGCGTGGGGGGTCCAGCCGCCCCAGAGCAGCCTTCCGAGTGGGCGTGAAGGCTACTGGTTGCATCCCGGGAGACAGGCTTGATCGGGCTTGAGGACCCCGGCCGCCATGTGCCGAGGGTTAGGTCCCCGCGCGCTTGTCCCGCCCCTCTTCCCGGCCCGGGCTTGGGTCTAGCCACGCCCCTAGCGCCACCTGCCCGGGGGCTGGGTCGGTGTACCTGAGTTGCCACGTTAGGCCTGCAAAGGGCTACGGGTGGGGGGACCAACCGCCCAAGAACAGCCTTCCGAGAGGGCGTGAAGGCTACTGGTTGCATCCCGGGAGACAGGCTTGATCGGGCTTGAGGACCCCGGCCGCCATGTGCCGAGGGTTAGGTCCCCGCGCGCCGGTCCCGCCCCTCTTCCCGGCACGGGCTTGGGTCTAGCCACGCCCCTAGCGCCACCTGCCAGGGGGCTGGGCCAGTGTACCAGAGTTGCCACGCTAGGCCCGCAAAGGGCCACGGGTGGGGGTCCAGCCGCCCCAGAGCAGCCTTCCAAGTGGGCGTGAAGGCTACTGGTTGCATCCCGGGAGACAGGCTTGATCGGGCTTGAGGCCCCCGGCCGCCATCTGCCGAGGGTTAGGTCCCCGCGCGCTTGTCCCGCCCCTCTTCCAGGCCCGGGCTTGGGTCTAGCCACGCCCCTAGCGCCACCTGCCTGGGGGCTGGGCCAGTGTACCTGAGTTGCCACGCTAGGCCCGCAAAGGGCCATGCATGGGGGGTCCAGTCGCCCCAGTGCAGCCTTCCGAGTGGGCGTGAAGGCTACTGGTTGCATCCCAGGTGACAGGCTTGATCGGGCTTGAGGACCCCGGCCGCCATGTGCCGAGGGTTAGGTCCCCGCGCGCTTGTCCCGCCCCTCTTCCCGGCACGGGCTTGGGTCTAGCCACGCCCCTAGCGCCACCTGCCCGGGGGCCTGGGTCAGTGTACCTGAGTGGCCACGCTAGGCCCGCAAAGGGCCACGCGTGGGGGGTCCAGCCACCCCAGAGCAGCCTTCCGAGTGGGCGTGAAGGCTACTGGTTGCATCCCGGGAGACAGGCTTGATCGGGCTTGAGGACCCCGGCCGCCATGTGCCGAGGGTTAGGTCCCCGCGCGCTTGTCCCGCCCCTCTTCCTGGCCCGGGCTTGGGTCTAGCCACGCCCCTAGCGCCACCTGCCCGGGGGCTGGGTCGGTGTACCTGAGTTGCCACGTTAGGCCTGCAAAGGGCTACGGGTGGGGGGTCCAACCGCCCAAGAACAGCCTTCCGAGTGGGCGTGAAGGCTACTGGTTGCATCCCGGGAGACAGGCTTGATCGGGCTTGAGGACCCCGGCCGCCATGTGCCGAGGGTTACGTCCCCGCGCGCCAGTCCCGCCCCTCTTCCCGGCCCGGGCTTGGGTCTAGCCACGCCCCTAGCGCCACCTGCCTGGGGGCCTGGGTCAGTGTACCTGAGTGGCCACGCTAGGCCCGCAAAGGGCCACGCGTGGGGGGTCCAGCCACCCCAGAGCAGCCTTCCGAGTGGGCGTGACGGCTACTGGTTGCATCCCGGGAGACAGGCTTGATCGGGCTTGAGGACCCCGGCCGCCATGTGCCGAGGGTTAGCGTCCCCGCGCGCTGGTCCCGCCCCTCTTCCTGGCCCGGGCTTGGGTCTAGCCACGCCCCTAGCGCCACCTGCCTGGGGGCTGGGCCGGTGTACCTGAGTTGCCACGCTAGGCCCGCAAAGGGCCACGCGTGGGGGGTCCAGCCGCCCCAGAGCAGCCTTCCGAGTGGGCGTGAAGGCTACTGGTTGCATCCCGGGAGACAGGCTTGATCGGGCTTGAGGACCCCGGCCGCCATGTGCCGAGGGTTAGGTCCCCGCGCGCCGGTCCCGCCCCTCTTCCCGGCCCGGGCTTGGGTCTAGCCACGCCCCTAGCGCCACCTGCCTGGGGGCCTGGGTCGGTGTACCTGAGTGGCCACGCTAGGCCCGCAAAGGGCCACCTGTGGGGGGTCCAGCCACCCCAGAGCAGCCTTCCGAGTGGGCGTGAAGGCTACTGGTTGCATCCCGGGAGACAGGCTTGATCGGGCTTGAGGACCCCGGCCGCCATGTGCCGAGGGTTAGGTCCCCGCGCGCTGGTCCCGCCCCTCTTCCTGGCCCGGGCTTGGGTCTAGCCACGCCCCTAGCGCCACCTGCCCGGGGGCTGGGCCGGTGTACCTGAGTTGCCACGCTAGGCCTGCAAAGGGCCACGGGTGGGGGGTCCAGCCGCCCCAGAGCAGCCTTCCGAGTGGGCGTGAAGGCTACTGGTTGCATCCCGGGAGACAGGCTTGATCGGGCTTGAGGACCCCGGCCGCCATGTGCCGAGGGTTACGTCCCTGCGCGCTGGTCCCGCCCCTCTTCCCGGCCCGGGCTTGGGTCTAGCCACGCCCCTAGCGCCACCTGCCTGGGGGCTGGGTCGGTGTACCTGAGTGGCCACGCTAGGCCCGCAAAGGGCCACGCGTGGGGGGTCCAGCCACCCCAGAGCAGCCTTCCGAGTGGGCGTGACGGCTACTGGTTGCATCCCGGGAGACAGGCTTGATCGGGCTTGAGGACCCCGGCCGCCATGTGCCGAGGGTTACGTCCCCGCGCGCCGGTCCCGCCCCTCTTCCCGGCCCGGGCTTGGGTCTAGCCACGCCCCTAGCGCCACCTGCCTGGGGGCTGGGCCGGTGTACCTGAGTGGCCACGCTAGGCCCGCAAAGGGCCACGCGTGGGGGGTCCAGCCGCCCCAGAGCAGCCTTCCGAGTGGGCGTGAAGGCTACTGGTTGCATCCCGGGAGACAGGCTTGATCGGGCTTGAGGACCCCGGCCGCCATGTGCCGAGGGTTAGGTCCCCGCGCGCTTGTCCCGCCCCTCTTCCTGGCCCGGGCTTGGGTCTAGCCACGCCCCTAGCGCCACCTGCCTGGGGGCTGTGTCGGTGTACCTGAGTTGCCACGCTAGGCCCGCAAAGGGCCACGCGTGGGGGGTCCAGCCACCCCAGAGCAGCCTTCCGAGTGGGCGTGAAGGCTACTGGTTGCATCCCGGGAGACAGGCTTGATCGGGCTTGAGGACCCCGGCCGCCATCTGCCCAGTGTTAGGTCCCCGCGCGACGCTCCCGCCCCTCTTCCCGGCCCGGGCTTGGGTCTAGCCACGCCCCTAGCGCCACCTGCCTGGGGGCTGGGTCGGTGTACCTGAGTTGCCACGCTAGGCCCGCAAAGGGCCACGCGTGGGGGGTCCAGCCACCCCAGAGCAGCCTTCCGAGTGGGCGTGAAGGCTACTGGTTGCATCCCGGGAGACAGGCTTGATCGGGCTTGAGGACCCCGGCCGCCATGTGCCGAGGGTTAGGTCCCCGCGCGCTGGTCCCGCCCCTCTTCCTGGCCCGGGCTTGGGTCTAGCCACGCCCCTAGCGCCACCTGCCTGGGGGCTGGGCCAGTGTACCTGAGTGGCCACGCTAGGCCCGCAAAGGGCCACGCGTGGGGGGTCCAGCCGCCCCAGAGCAGCCTTCCGAGTGGGCGTGAAGGCTACTGGTTGCATCCCGGGAGACAGGCTTGATCGGGCTTGAGGACCCCGGCCGCCATGTGCCGAGGGTTAGGTCCCCGCGCGCTGGTCCCGCCCCTCTTCCTGGCCCGGGCTTGGGTCTAGCCACGCCCCTAGCGCCACCTGCCCGGGGCTGGGTCGGTGTACCTGAGTTGCCACGCTAGGCCCGCAAAGGGCCACGCGTGGGGGGTCCAGCCGCCCCAGAGCAGCCTTCCGAGTGGGCGTGAAGGCTACTGGTTGCATCCCGGGAGACAGGCTTGATCGGGCTTGAGGACCCCGGCCGCCATCTGCCGAGGGTTACGTCCCCGCGTGCTGGTCCCGCCCCTCTTCCCGGCCCGGGCTTGGGTCTAGCCACG
>NW_024465609.1:0-7716 GCF_017591425.1 Ochotona curzoniae
GGCCCGGGCTTGGGTCTAGCCACGCCCCTAGCGCCACCTGCCCGGGGGCTGGGCCAGTGTACCTGAGTGGCCACGCTAGGCCCGCAAAGGGCCACGCGTGGGGGGTCCAGCCACCCCAGAGCAGCCTTCCGAGTGGGCGTGAAGGCTACTGGTTGCATCCCGGGAGACAGGCTTGATCGGGCTTGAGGACCCCGGCCGCCATCTGCCGAGGGTTACGTACCCTTGCGCCGGTCCCGCCCCTCTTCCCGGCCCGGGCTTGGGTCTAGCCACGCCCCTAGCGCCACCTGCCCGGGGGCTGGGTCGGTGTACCTGAGTTGCCACGTTAGGCCTGCAATGGGCTACGCGTGGGGTGTCCAGCCGCCCCAGAGCAGCCTTCCGAGTGGGCGTGAAGGCTACTGGTTGCATCCCGGGAGACAGGCTTGATCGGGCTTGAGGACCCCGGCCGCCATGTGCCGAGGGTTACGTCCCCGCGCGCTGGTCCCGCCCCTCTTCCTGGCCCGGGCTTGGGTCTAGCCACGCCCCTCTAGCGCCACCTGCCCGGGGGCTGGGTTGGTGTACCTGAGTTGCCACGCGAGGCTCGCAAAGGGCCACGCTAGGCCCGCATAGGGCCACGCGTGGGGGTTCCAGCCGCCCCAGAGCAGCCTTCCGAGTGGGCGTGAAGGCTACTGGTTGCATCCCGGGAGACAGGCTTGATCGGGCTTGAGGACCCCGGCCGCCATCTGCCGAGGGTTACGTCCCCTCGCGACGCTCCCGCCCCTCTTCCCGGCCCGGGCTTGGGTCTAGCCACGCCCCTAGCGCCACGTGCCCGGGGGCTGGGTTGGTGTACCTGAGTTGCCACGCGAGGCCCGCAAAGGGCCACGCGTGGGGGGTCCAGCCGCCCCAGAGCAGCCTTCCGAGTGGGCGTGAAGGCTACTGGTTGCATCCCGGGAGACAGGCTTGATCGGGCTTGAGGACCCCGGCCGCCATCTGCCGAGGGTTACGTCCCCGTGCGCCGGTCCCGCCCCTCTTCCCGGCCCGGGCTTGGGTCTAGCCACGCCCCTGGCGCCACCTGCCTGGGGGCTGGGACGGTGTACCTGAGTTGCCACGCGAGGCCCGCAAAGGGCCACGCGTGGGGGGTCCAGCCGCCCCAGAGTAGCCTTCCGAGTGGGCGTGAAGGCTACTGGTTGCATCCTGGGAGACAGGCTTGATCGGGCTTGAGGACCCCGGCCGCCATGTGCCGAGGGTTACGTCCCGGCGCGCTTCTCCCGCCCCTCTTCCCGGCCCGGGCTTGGGTCTAGCCACGCCCCTAGCGCCACCTGCCTGGGGGCTGGGCCAGTGTACCTGAGTTGCCACGCGAGGCACGCATAGGGCCACGCGTGGGGGTCCAGCCGCCCCAGAGCAGCCTTCCGAGTGGGCGTGAAGGCTTCTGGTTGCATCCCGGGAGACAGGCTTGATCGGGCTTGAGGACCCGGCCGCCATCTGCCGAGGGTTACGTGCCCACGTGCCGGTCCCGCCCCTCTTCCCGACCCGGGCTTGGGTCTAGCCACGCCCCTAGCGCCACCTGCCTGGGGGCTGGGTCGGTGTACCTGAGTTGCCACGCTAGGCCCGCAAAGGGCCACGCGTGGGGGGTCCAGCCGCCCCAGAGCAGCCTTCCGAGTGGGCGTGAAGGCTACTGGTTGCATCCCAGGAGACAGGCTTGATCGGGCTTGAGGACCCCGGCCGCCATCTGCCGAGGGTGGCGTCCCCGCGCGCCTGTCCCGCCCCTCTTCCCGGCCCGGGCTTGGGTCTAGCCACGCCCCTAGCGCCACCTGCCTGGTGGCTGGGCCAGTGTACCTGAGTTGCCACGCGAGGCACGCATAGGGCCACGCGTGGGGGTCCAGCCGCCCCAGAGCAGCCTTCCGAGTGGGCGTGAAGGCTTCTGGTTGCATCCCGGGAGACAGGCTTGATCGGGCTTGAGGACCCGGCCGCCATCTGCCGAGGGTTACGTACCCACGTGCCAGTCCCGCCCCTCTTCCCGGCCCTGGCTTGGGTCTAGCCATGCCCCTAGCGCCACCTGCCCGGGGGCTGGGCCGGTGTACCTGAGTTGCCACGTGAGGCCCGCAAAAGGCCACGCGTTGGGGGTCCAGCCGCCCCAGAGCAGCCTTCCGAGTGGGCGTGAAGGCTACTGGTTGCATCCCGGGAGACAGGCTTGATCGGGCTTGAGGACCCCGGCCGCCACCTGCCGAGGGTTACGTGCCCACGTGCCGGTCCCGCCCCTCTTCCCGGCCCGGGCTTGGGTCTAGCCACGCCCCTAGCGCCACCTGCCCGGGGGCTGGGTCGGTGTACCTGAGTTGCCAGGCGAGGCCCGCAATGGGCCACGCGTGGGGGGTCCAGCCGCCCCAGAGCAGCCTTCCGAGGGGGCGTGAAGGCTACTGGTTGCATCCTGGGAGACAGGCTTGATTGGGCTTGAGGACCCCGGCCGCCATCTGCCGAGTGTTAGGTCCCCGCGCGCCAGTCCCGCCCCTCTTCCCGGCCCGGGCTTGGGTCTAGCCACGCCCCTAGCGCCACCTGCCTGGTGGCTGGGCCAGTGTACCTGAGTTGCCACGCGAGGCCCGCAAAGGGCCAAGCGTGGGGGTCCAGCCGCCCCAGAGCAGCCTTCCGAGTGGGCGTGAAGGCTACTGGTTGCATCCCGGGAGACAGGCTTGATCGGGCTTGAGGACCCCGGCTGCCATCTGCCGAGGGTTACGTCCCTGCGCGCTGGTCCCGCCCCTCTTCCCGGCCCGGGCTTGGGTCTAGCCACGCCCCTAGCGCCACCTGCCCGGGGGCTGGGTCGGTGTACCTGAGTTGCCACGCGAGGCCCGCAAAGGGCCACGCTAGGCCCGCAAAGGGCCACGCGTTGGGGGTCCAGCCGCCCCAGAGCAGCCTTCCGAGTGGGCGTGAAGGCTACTGGTTGCATCCCGGGAGACAGGCTTGATCGGGCTTGAGGACCCCGGCCGCCATCTGCCGAGGGTTACGTGCCCACGTGCCGGTCCCGCCCCTCTTCCCGGCCCGGGCTTGGGTCTAGCCACGCCCCTAGCGCCACCTGCCTGGGGGCTGGGTCGGTGTACCTGAGTTGCCACGCGAGGCCCGCAAAGGGCCACGCGTTGGGGGTCCAGCCGCCCCAGAGCAGCCTTCCGAGTGGGCGTGAAGGCTACTGGTTGCATCCCGGGAGACAGGCTTGATCGGGCTTGAGGACCCCGGCCGCCATCTGCCGAGGGTTAAGTCCCGTCGCGACGCTCCCGCCCCTCTTCCCGGCCCGGGCTTGGGTCTAGCCACGCCCCTAGCGCCACCTGCCCGGGGGCTGGGTTGGTGTACCTGAGTTGCCACGTGAGGCCCGCAAAGGGCAACGATAGGCCCGCAAAGGGCCACGCGTTGGGGGTCCAGCCGCCCCAGAGCAGCCTTCCGAGTGGGCGTGAAGGCTACTGGTTGCATCCCAGGAGACAGGCTTGATCGGGCTTGAGGACCCCGGCCGCCATCTGCCGAGGGTTAGGTCCCCTCGCGACGCTCCCGCCCCTCTTCCCGGCCCGGGCTTGTGTCTAGCCACGCCCCTAGCGCCACCTGCCCGGGTGCTGGGTTGGTGTACCTGAGTTGCCACGCGAGGCCCTCAAAGGGCCACGCGTGGGGGGTCCAGCCGCCCCAGAGCAGCCTTCCGAGTGGGCGTGAAGGCTACTGGTTGCATCCCCGGAGACAGGCTTGATCGGGCTTGAGGACCCCGGCCGCCATCTGCCGAGGGTTACGTCCCGGCGCGCAGGTCCCGCCCCTCTTCCCGGCCCGGGCTTGGGTCTAGCCACGCCCCTAGCGCCACCTGCCTGGTGGCTGGGCCAGAGTACCTGAGTTGCCACGCGAGGCACGCATAGGGCCACGCGTGGGGGTCCAGCCGCCCCAGAGCAGCCTTCCGAGTGGGCGTGAAGGCTACTGGTTGCATCCCGGGAGACAGGCTTGATCGGGCTTGAGGACCCGGCCGCCATCTGCCGAGGGTTACGTGCCCACGTGCCGGTCCCACCCCTCTTCCCGACCCGGGCTTGGGTCTAGCCACGCCCCTAGCGCCACCTGCCCGGGGGCTGGGTCGGTGTACCTGAGTTGCCACGCTAGGCCCGCAAAGGGCCACGCGTGGGGGGTCCAGCCGCCCCAGAGCAGCCTTCCGAGTGGGCGTGAAGGCTACTGGTTGCATCCCAGGAGACAGGCTTGATCGGGCTTGAGGACCCCGGCCGCCATGTGCCGAGGGTTACTTCCCCTCGCGCACCGGTCCCGCCCCTCTTCCCGGCCCGGGCTTGGGTCTAGCCACCCCCCTAGCGCCACCTGCCCGGGGGCTGGGTCGGTGTACCTGAGTTGCCATGTGAGGCCCGCAAAGGGCCACGCGTGGAGGGTCCAGCCGCCCCAGAGCAGCCTTCCGAGTGGGCGTGAAGGCTACTGGTTGCATCCTGGGAGACAGGCTTGATCGGGCTTGAGGACCCCGGCCGCCATCTGCCGAGTGTTAGGTCCCCGCGCGCCAGTCCCGCCCCTCTTCCCGGCCCGGGCTTGGGTCTAGCCACGCCCCTAGCGCCACCTGCCCGGGGGTTCGGCCGGTGTACCTGAGTTGCCACGCGAGGCCCGCAAAGGGCCAAGCGTGGGGGTCCAGCCGCCCCAGAGCAGCCTTCCGAGTGGGCGTGAAGGCTACTGGTTGCATCCCGGGAGACAGGCTTGATCGGGCTTGAGGACCCCGGCTGCCATCTGCCGAGGGTTACGTCCCTGCGCGCTGGTCCCGCCCCTCTTCCCGGCCCGGGCTTGGGTCTAGCCACGCCCCTAGCGCCACCTGCCCGGGGGCTGGGTTGGTGTACCTGAGTTGCCACGCGAGGCCCGCAAAGGGCCACGCTAGGCCCGCAAAGGGCCACGCGTTGGGGTTCCAGCCGCCCCAGAGCAGCCTTCCGAGTGGGCGTGAAGGCTACTGGTTGCATCCCGGGAGACAGGCTTGATCGGGCTTGAGGACCCCGGCCGCCATCTGCCGAGGGTTACGTCCCCTCGCGGCGGTCCCGCCCCTCTTCCCGGCCCGGGCTTGGGTCTAGCCACGCCCCTAGCGCCACCTGCCTGGGGGCTGGGTCGGTGTACCTGAGTTGCCACGCGAGGCCCGCAAAGGGCCACGCGTGGGGGGTCCAGCCGCCCCAGAGCAGCCTTCCGAGTGGGCGTGAAGGCTACTGGTTGCATCCCGGGAGACAGGCTTGATCGGGCTTGAGGACCCCGGCCGCCATCTGCCGAGGGTTATGTCCCCGCGCGCCAGACCCGCCCCTCTTCCCGGCCCGGGCTTGGGTCTAGCCACGCCCCTAGCGCCACCTGCCCGGGGGCTGGGTTGGTGTACCTGAGTTGCCACGCTAGGCCCGCAAAGGGCCACGCTAGGCCCGCAAAGGGACACGCGTTGGGGGTCCAGCCGCCCCAGAGCAGCCTTCCGAGTGGGCGTGAAGTCTACTGGTTGCATCCCGGGAGACAGGCTTGATCGGGCTTGAGGACCCCGGCCGCCATCTGCCGAGGGTTACGTCCCCTCGTGACGCTCCCGCCCCTCTTCCCGGCCCGGGCTTGGGTCTAGCCACGCCCCTAGCGCCACCTGCCCGGGGGCTGGGTTGGTGTACCTGAGTTGCCACGCGAGGCCCGCAAAGGGCCACGCGTGGGGTGTCCAGCCGCCCCAGAGCAGCCTTCCGAGTGGGCGTGAAGGCTACTGGTTGCATCCCGGGAGACAGGCTTGATCGGGCTTGAGGACCCCGGCCGCCATGTGCCGAGGGTTAGGTCCCCGCGCGCCGGTCCCGCCCCTCTTCCCGGCCCGGGCTTGGGTCTAGCCACGCCCCTAGCGCCACCTGCCCGGGGGCTGGGCCTGTGTACCTGAGTTGCCACACTAGGCCCGCAAAGGGCCAAGCGTGGGTGGTCCAGCCGCCCCAGAGCAGCCTTCCGAGTGGGCGTGAAGGCTACTGGTAGCATCCCGGGAGACAGGCTTGATCGGGCTTGAGGACCCCGGCCGCCACCTGCCGAGGGTTAGGTCCCCGGGCGCCGGTCCCGCCCCTCTTCCCGACCCGGGCTTGGGTCTAGCCACGCCCCTAGCGCCACCTGCCCGGGGGCTGGGTCGGTGTACCTGAGTTGCCACGCGAGGCCCGCAAAGGGCCACGCGTGGGGGGTCCAGCCGCCCCAGAGCAGCCTTCCGAGTGGGCGTGAAGGCTACTGGTTGCATCCCGGGAGACAGGCTTGATCGGGCTTGAGGACCCCGGCCGCCATCTGCCGAGGGTTACGTCCCCGCGCGCTTGTCCCGCCCCTCTTCCCGGCCCGGGCTTGGGTCTAGCCACGCCCCTAGCGCCACCTGCCCTGGGGCTGGGCCGGTGTACCTGAGTTGCCACGCGAGGCCCGCAATGGGCCACGCGTGGGGGGTCCAGCCGCCCCAGAGCAGCCTTCCGAGTGGGCGTGAAGGCTACTGGTAGCATCCCGGGAGACAGGCTTGATCGGGCTTGAGGACCCCGGCCGCCATCTGCCGAGGGTTAGGTCCCCGCGCGCCAGACCCGCCCCTCTTCCCGGCCCGGGCTTGGGTCTAGCCACGCCCCTAGCGCCACCTGCCCGGGGGCTGGGCCTGTGTACCTGAGTTGCCACGCGAGGCCCGCAACGGGCCACGTGTGGGGGGTCCAGCCGCCCCAGAGCAGCCTTCCTAGTGGGCGTGAAGGCTACTGGTTGCATCCCGGGAGACAGGCTTGATCGGGCTTGAGGACCCGGCCGCCATCTGCCGAGGGTTACGTCCCTGCGCGCTGGTCCCGACCCTCTTCCCGACCCGGGCTTGGGTCTAGCCACGCCCCTAGCGCCACCTGCCCGGGGGCTGGGTCTGTGTACCTGAGTTGCCACGCGAGGCCCGCAAAGGGCCACGCGTGGGGGGTCCAGCCGCCCCAGAGCAGCCTTCCGAGTGGGCGTGAAGGCTACTGGTTGCATCCCGGGAGACAGGCTTGATCGAGCTTGAGGACCCCGGCCGCCACCTGCCGAGGGTTACGTGCCCACGTGCCGGTCCCGCCCCTCTTCCCGTCCCGGGCTTGGGTCTAGCCACGCCCCTAGCGCCACCTGCCTGGGGGCTGGGTTGGTGTACCTGAGTGGCCACGCTAGGCCCGCAAAGGGCCACGCGTGGGGGGTCCAGCCGCCCCAGAGCAGCCTTCCGAGTGGGCGTGAAGGCTACTGGATGCATCCCGGGAGACAGGCTTGATCGGGCTTGAGGACCCCGGCCGCCATCTGCCGAGGGTTAGGTCCCCGCGCGCCAGACCCGCCCCTCTTCCCGGCCCGGGCTTGGGTCTAGCCACGCCCCTAGCGCCACCTGCCCGGGGGCTGGGTCGGTGTACCTGAGTTGCCACGCTAGGCCCGCAAAGGGCCACCTGTGGGGGGTCCAGCCGCCCCAGAGCAGCCTTCCGAGTGGGCGTGAAGGCTACTGGTTGCATCCCGGGAGACAGGCTTGATCGGGCTTGAGGACCCCGGCCGCCATCTGCCGAGGGTTACGTCCCCACGTGCCAGACCCGCCCCTCTTCCCGGCCCGGGCTTGTGTCTAGCCACGCCCCTAGCGCCACCTGCCCGGGGGCTGGGTTGGTGTACCTGAGTTGCCACGCGAGGCCCGCAAAGGGCCACGCGTGGGGGGTCCAGCCGCCCCAGAGCAGCCTTCCGAGTGGGCGTGAAGGCTACTGGTTGCATCCCGGGAGACAGGCTTGATCGGGCTTGAGGACCCCGGCCGCCATCTGC
>NW_024465610.1:0-107039 GCF_017591425.1 Ochotona curzoniae
GCGGGAGCGTCGCGAGGGGACGTAACCCGCCGCAGGTGGCGGCCGGTGTCCTCAAGCCCGATCAAGCCTGTCTCCCGGGATGCAACCAGTAGCCTTCACGCCCACTCGGAAGGCTGCTCTGGGGCGGCTGGACCCCCCACGCGTGGCCCTTTGCGGGCCTCACATGGCAACTCAGGTACACCGACCCAGCCCCCAGGCAGGTGGCGCTAGGGGCGTGGCTAGACCCAAGCCCGGGCCGGGAAGAGGGGCGGGACCTGCGCGCGGGGACGTAACCCTCGGCAGATGGCGGCCGGGGTCCTCAAGCCCGATCAAGCCTGTCTCCCGGGATGCAACCAGTAGCCTTCACGCCCACTCGGAAGGCTGCTCTGGGGCGGCTGGACCCCCCCACGCGTGGCCCTTTGCGGGCCTCGCGTGGCAACTCAGGTACACTGGCCCAGCCCCCGGGCAGGTGGCGCTAGGGGCGTGGCTAGACCCAAGCCCGGGCCGGGAAGAGGGGCGGGACCGGCGCGTGGGGACCTAACCCTCGGCACATGGCGGCCGGGGTCCTCAAGCCCGATCAAGCCTGTCTCCTGGGATGCAACCAGTAGCCTTCACGCCCACTCGGAAGGCTGCTCTTGGGCGGCTGGACCCCCAACGCGTGGCCCTTTGCGGGCCTAGCGTGGCAACTCAGGTACACAGGCCCAGCCCCCGGGCAGGTGGCGCTAGGGGAGTGGCTAGACCCAAGCCCGGGCCGGAAAGAGGGGCGGGACCGGCACGTGGGCACGTAACCCTCGGCAGATGGCGGCCGGGGTCCTCAAGCCCGATCAAGCCTGTCTCCCGGGATGCAACCAGTAGCCTTCACGCCCACTCGGAAGGCTGCTCTGGGGCGGCTGGACCCCCCACGCAGGGTCCTCAAGCCCGATCAAGCCTGTCTCCCGGGATGCAACCAGTAGCCTTCACGCCCACTCGGAAGGCTGCTCTGGGGCGGCTGGACCCCCCACGCGTGGCCCTTTGCTTGCCTCGCGTGGCAACTCAGGTACACAGGCCCAGCCCCCGGGCAGGTGGCGCTAGGGGCGTGGCTAGACCCAAGCCCGGGCCGGGAAGAGGGGCGGGACCTGCGCGCGGGGACCTAACCCTCGGCACATGGCGGCCGGGCTCCTCAAGCCCGATCAAGCCTGTCTCCCGGGATGCAACCAGTAGCCTTCACGCCCACTCGGAAGGCTGCTCTGGGGCGGCTGGACCCCCCACGCGTGGCCCTTTGCGGGCCTAGCGTGGCAACTCAGGTACACTGACCCAGCCCCCAGGCAGGTGGCGCTAGGGGCGTGGCTAGACCCAAGCCCGGGCCGGGAAGAGGGGCGGGACCCGAGCGCGGTGACGTAACCCTCGGCACATGGCGGCCGGGGTCCTCAAGCCCGATCAAGCCTGTCTCCCGGGATGCAACCAGTAGCCTTCACGCCCACTCGGAAGGCTGCTCTGGGGCGGCTGGACCCTCTACGCGTGGCCCTTTGCGGGCCTAGCGTGGCCACTCAGCTACACCGACCCAGCCCCCGGGCAGGTGGCGCTAGGGGCGTGGCTAGACCCAAGCCCGGGCCGGGAAGAGGGGCGGGACCGGCACGTGGGCACCTAACCCTCGGTACATGGCGGCCGGGGTCCTCAAGCCCGATCAAGCCTGTCTCCCGGGATGCAACCAGTAGCCTTCACGCCCACTCGGAAGGCTGCTCTGGGGCGGCTGGACCCCCCACGCGTGGCCCTTTGCGGGCCTAGCGTGGCAACTCAGCTACACCGACCCAGCCCCCGGGCAGGTGGCGCTAGGGGCGTGGCTAGACCCAAGCCTGGGCCAGGAAGAGCGGCGGGACCTGCGCGCGGGGACGTAACACTCGGCACATGGCGGCCGGGGTCCTCAAGCCCGATCAAGCCTGTCTCCTGGGATGCAACCAGTAGCCTTCACGCCCACTCAGAAGGCTGCTCTGGGGCGGCTGGACCCCCCACGCGTGGCCCTTTGCGGGCCTCACGTGGCAACTCAGGTACACCGACCCAGCCCCCGGGCAGGTGGCGCTAGGGGCATGGCTAGACCCAAGCCCGGGCCGGGAAGAGGGGCGGGACCTGCGCGCGGGGACGTAACCCTCGGCACATGGCGGCCGGGGTCCTCAAGCCCGATCAAGCCTGTCTCCCGGGATGCAACCTGTAGCCTTCACGCCCACTCGGAAGGCTGCTCTGGGGCGGGTGGACCCCCCACGCGTGGCCCTTTGCGGGCCTCGCGTGGCAACTCAGGTACACCGACCCAGCCCCCGGGCAGGTGGCGCTAGGGGCGTGGCTAGACCCAAGCCCGGGCCGGGAAGAGGGGCGGGACCGGTGCGCGGGGACCTAACCCTCGGCAGATGGCGGCCGGGGTCCTCAAGCCCGATCAAGCCTGTCTCCCGGGATGCAACCAGTAGCCTTCACGCCCACTCGGAAGGCTGCTCTGGGGCGGCTGGACCCCCCACGCGTGGCCCTTTGCGGGCCTAGCGTGGCAACTCAGGTACACCAACCCAGCCCCCGGGCAGGTGGCGCTAGGGGCGTGGCTAGACCCAAGCCCGGGCCGGGAAGAGGGGCGGGACCGGTGCGCGGGGACGTAACCCTCGGCAGATGGCGGCCGGGGTCCTCAAGCCCGATCAAGCCTGTCTCCCGGGATGCATCCAGTAGCCTTCACGCCCACTCAGAAGGCTGCTCTGGGGCGGCTGGACCCCCCACACGTGGCCCTTTGCGGGCCTCACATGGCAACTCAGGTACACCGACCCAGCCCCCGGGCAGGTGGCGCTAGGGGCGTGGCTAGACCCAAGCCCGGGCCGGGAAGAGGGGCGGGACCGGCGCGCGGGGACCTAACCCTCGGCACATGGCGGCCGGGGTCCTCAAGCCCGATCAAGCCTGTTTCCTGGGATGCAACCAGTAGCCTTCACGCCCACTCGGAAGGCTGCTCTGGGGCGGCTGGACCCCCCACGCGTGGCCCTTTGCGGGCCTAGCGTGGCAACTCAGGTACACCGGCCCAGCCCCCGGGCAGGTGGCGCTAGGGGCGTGGCTAGACCCAAGCCCGGGCCGGGAAGAGGGGCGGGACCGGTGCGCGAGGGGAAGTAACCCTCGGCACATGGCGGCCGGGGTCCTCAAGCCCGATCAAGCCTGTCTCCTGGGATGCAACCAGTAGCCTTCACGCCCACTCGGAAGGCTGCTCTGGGGCGGCTGGACCCCCCACGCAGGGTCCTCAAGCCCGATCAAGCCTGTCTCCCTGGATGCAACCAGTAGCCTTCACGCCCTCTCGGAAGGCTGCTCTGGGGCGGCTGGACCCCCCACGCGTGGCTTTTTGCTTGCCTCGCGTGGCAACTCAGGTAAACCAACCCAGCCCCCGGGCAGGTGGCGCTAGGGGCGTGGCTAGACCCAAGCCCGGGCCGGGAAGAGGGGCGGGACCTGCGCGTGGGGACCTACCCTCGGCAGATGGCGGCCGGGGTCCTCAAGCCCGATCAAGCCTGTCTCCCGGGATGCAACCAGTAGCCTTCACGCCCACTCGGAAGGCTGCTCTGGAGCGGCTGGACCCCCCACGCGTGGCCCTTTGCGGGCCTAGCGTGGCAACTCAGGTACACCGACCCAGCCCCCAGGCAGGTGGCGCTAGGGGCGTGGCTAGACCCAAGCCCGGGCCGGGAAGATGGGCGGGACTGGCGCACGGGGACGTAACCCTCGGCACATGGCGGCCGGGGTCCTCAAGCCCGATCAAGCATGTCTCCCGGGATGCATCCAGTAGCCTTCACGCCCACTCGGAAGGCTGCTCTGGGGCGGCTGGACCCCCCCACGCGTGGCCCTTTGCTTGCCTCGCGTGGCAACTCAGGTACACCGACCCAGCCCCCGGGCAGGTGGCGCTAGGGGCGTGGCTAGACCCAAGCCCGGGCCGGGAAGAGGGGCGGGACCTGCGCGCGGGGACGTAACCCGCCGCAGGTGGCGGCCGGGGTCCTCAAGCCCGATAAAGCCTGTCTCCCGGGATGCAACCAGTAGCCTTCACGCCCACTCGGAAGGCTGCTCTGGGGTGGCTGGACCCCCCACGCGTGGCCCTTTGCGGGCCTCACATGGCAACTCAGGTACACCGACCCAACCCCCAGGCAGGTGGCGCTAGGGGCGTGGCTAGACCCAAGCCCGGGCCGGGAAGAGGGGCGGGACCGGCGGGCGGGGACCTAACCCTCGGCAGATGGCGGCCGGGGTCCTCAAGCCCGATCAAGCCTGTTTCCTGGGATGCAACCAGTAGCCTTCACGCCCACTCGGAAGGCTGCTCTGGGGCGGCTGGACCCCCCACGCGTGGCCCTTTGCGGGCCTAGCGTGGCAACTCAGGTACACCAACCCAGCCCCCGGGCAGGTGGCGCTAGGGGCGTGGCTAGACCCAAGCCCGGGCCGGGAAGAGTGGCGGGACCGGTGCGCGAGGGGAAGTAACCCTCGGCACATGGCGGCCGGGGTCCTCAAGCCCGATCAAGCCTGTCTCCCGGGATGCAACCAGTAGCCTTCACGCCCACTCGGAAGGCTGCTCTGGGGCGGCTGGACCCCCCACGCGTGGCCCTTTGCGGGCCTAGCGTGGCAACTCAGGTACACCGACCCAGCCCCCGGGCAGGTGGCGCTAGGGGCGTGGCTAGACCCAAGCCCGGGTCGGGAAGAGGGGCGGGACCGGCACGTGGGCACGTAACCCTCGGCAGATGGCGGCCGGGGTCCTCAAGCCCGATCAAGCCTGTCTCCCGGGATGCAACCAGTAGCCTTCACGCCCACTCGGAAGGCTGCTCTGGGGCCTCTGGACGCCCCATGCGTGGCCCTTTGCGGGCCTAGCGTGGCAACTCAGGTACACAGACCCAGGCCCCGGGCAGGTGGCGCTAGGGGCGTGGCTAGACCCAAGCCCGGGCCGGGAAGATGGGCGGGACTGGCGCACGGGGACGTAACCCTCGGCACATGGCGGCCGGGGTCCTCAAGCCCGATCAAGCCTGTCTCCCGGGATGCATCCAGTAGCCTTCACGCCCACTCGGAAGGCTGCTCTGGGGCGGCTGGACCCCCCCACGCGTGGCCCTTTGCTTGCCTCGCGTGGCAACTCAGGTACACGGACCCAGCCCCCGGGCAGGTGGCGCTAGGGGCGTGGCTAGACCCAAGCCCGGGCCGGGAAGAGGGGCGGGAGCGTCGCGAGGGGACGTAACCCGCCGCAGGTGGCGGCCGGGGTCCTCAAGCCCGATCAAGCCTGTCTCCCGGGATGCAACCAGTAGCCTTCACGCCCTCTCGGAAGGCTGCTCTGGGGCGGCTGGACCCCCCACGCGTGGCCCTTTGCGGGCCTCACATGGCAACTCAGGTACACCGACCCAGCCCCCAGGCAGGTGGCGCTAGGGGCGTGGCTAGACCCAAGCCCGGGCCGGGAAGAGGGGCGGGACCTGCGCGCGGGGACGTAACCCTCGGCAGATGGCGGCCGGGGTCCTCAAGCCCGATCAAGCCTGTCTCCCGGGATGCAACCAGTAGCCTTCACGCCCACTCGGAAGGCTGCTCTGGGGCGGCTGGACCCCCCACGCGTGGCCCTTTGCGGGCCTAGCGTGGCAACTCAGGTACACTGGCCCAGCCCCCGGGCAGGTGGCGCTAGGGGCGTGGCTAGACCCAAGCCCGGGCCGGGAAGAGGGGCGGGACCGGCGCGCGGGGACCTAACCCTCGGCACATGGCGGCCGGGGTCCTCAAGCCCGATCAAGCCTGTCTCCTGGGATGCAACCAGTAGCCTTCACGCCCACTCGGAAGGCTGCTCTTGGGCGGCTGGACCCCCAACGCGTGGCCCTTTGCGGGCCTAGCGTGGCAACTCAGGTACACAGGCCCAGCCCCCGGGCAGGTGGTGCTAGGGGAGTGGCTAGACCCAAGCCCGGGCCGGAAAGAGGGGCGGGACCGGCACGTGGGCACGTAACCCTCGGCAGATGGCGGCCGGGGTCCTCAAGCCCGATCAAGCCTGTCTCCCGGGATGCATCCAGTAGCCTTCAAGCCCACTCGGAAGGCTGCTCTGGGGCGGCTGGACCCCCCACACGTGGCCCTTTGCGGGCCTCACGTGGCAACTCAGGTACACCGACCCAGCCCCCAGGCAGGTGGCGCTAGGGGAGTGGCTAGACCCAAGCCCGGGCCGGGAAGAGGGGCGGGACCTGCGCGGGGACCTAACCCTCGGCACATGGCGGCCGGGGTCCTCAAGCCCGATCAAGCCTGTCTCCCGGGATGCAACCAGTAGCCTTCACGCCCTCTCGGAAGGCTGCTCTGGGGCGGCTGGACCCCCCCACGCGTGGCCCTTTGCTTGCCTCGCGTGGCAACTCAGGTACACGGACCCAGCCCCCGGGCAGGTGGCGCTAGGGGCGTGGCTAGACCCAAGCCCGGGCCGGGAAGAGGGGCGGGACCGGCGCGCTGGGACGTAACCCTCGGCAGATGGTGGCCGGGGTCCTCAAGCCCGATCAAGCCTGTCTCCCGGGATGCAACCAGTAGCCTTCACGCCCACTCGGAAGGCTGCTCTGGGGCGGCTGGACCCCCCACGCGTGGCCCTTTGCGGGCCTCACATGGCAACTCAGGTACACCGACCCAGCCCCCGGGCAGGTGGCGCTAGGGGCGTGGCTAGACCCAAGCCCGGGCCGGGAAGAGGGGCGGGACCGGCGCATGGGGACGTAACCCTCGGCAAATGGCGGCCGGGGTCCTCAAGCCCAATCAAGCCTGTCTCCTGGGATGCAACCAGTAGCCTTCACGCCCACTCGGAAGGCTGCTCTGGGGCGGCTGGACCCCCTACGCGTGGCCCTTTGCTTGCCTCGCGTGGCAACTCAGGTACACCGACCCAGCCCCCGGGCAGGTGGCGCTAGGGGCGTGGCTAGACCCAAGCCCGGGCCGGGAAGAGGGGCGGGACCGGCGCGTGGGGACGTAACCCGCCGCAGTTGGCGGCCGGGGTCCTCAAGCCCGATCAAGCCTGTCTCCCGGGATGCAACCAGTAGCCTTCACGCCCACTCGGAAGGCTGCTCTGGGGCGGCTGGACCCCCCACGCGTGGCCATTTGCGGGCCTCATATGGCAACTCAGGTACACCGACCCAGCCCCCAGGCAGGTGGCGCTAGGGGCGTGGCTAGACCCAAGCCCGGGCCGGGAAGAGGGGCGGGACCGGCGCACGGGGACGTAACCCTCGGCAGATGGCGGCCGGGGTCCTCAAGCCCGATCAAGCCTGTCTCCCGGGATGCAACCAGTAGCCTTCACGCCCACTCGGAAGGCTGCTCTGGGGCGGCTGGACCCCCCACGCGTGGCCCTTTGCGGGCCTAGCGTGGCAACTCAGGTACACCGACCCAGCCCCCGGGCAGGTGGCGCTAGGGGCGTGGCTAGACCCAAGCCCGGGTCGGGAAGAGGGGCGGGACCGTCACGTGGGCACGTAACCCTCGGCAGATGGCGGCCGGGGTCCTCAAGCCCGATCAAGCCTGTCTCCCGGGATGCAACCAGTAGCCTTCACGCCCACTCGGAAGGCTGCTCTGGGGCGGCTGGACCACCCACGCGTGGCCCTTTGCGGGCCTAGCGTGGCAACTCAGGTACACTGGCCCAGCCCCCGGGCAGGTGGCGCTAGGGGCGTGGCTAGACCCAAGCCCGGGCCGGGAAGAGGGGCGGGACCGGCGCGCAGGGACGTAACCCTCGGCAGATGGCGGCCGGGGTCCTCAAGCCCGATCAAGCCTGTCTCCCGAGATGCAACCAGTAGCCTTCACGCCCACTCGGAAGGCTGCTCTGGGGCGGCTGGACCCCCCACGCAGGGTCCTCAAGCCCGATCAAGCCTGTCTCCCGGGATGCAACCAGTAGCCTTCACGCCCTCTCGGAAGGCTGCTCTGGGGCGGCTGGACCCCCCCACGCGTGGCCCTTTGCTTGCCTCGCGTGGCAACTCAGGTACACGGACCCAGCCCCCGGGCAGGTGGCGCTAGGGGCGTGGCTAGACCCAAGCCCGGGCCGGGAAGAGGGGCGGGAGCGTCGCGAGGGGACGTAACCCGCCGCAGGTGGCGGCCGGGGTCCTCAAGCCCGATCAAGCCTGTCTCCCGGGATGCAACCAGTAGCCTTCACGCCCACTCGGAAGGCTGCTCTGGGGCGGCTGGACCCCCCACGCGTGGCCCTTTGCGGGCCTCACATGGCAACTCAGGTACACCGACCCAGCCCCCAGGCAGGTGGCGCTAGGGGCGTGGCTAGACCCAAGCCCGGGCCGGGAAGAGGGGCGGGACCTGCGCGCGGGGACGTAACCCTCGGCAGATGGCGGCCGGGGTCCTCAAGCCCGATCAAGCCTGTCTCCCGGGATGCAACCAGTAGCCTTCACGCCCACTCGGAAGGCTGCTCTGGGGCGGCTGGACCCCCCACGCGTGGCCCTTTGCGGGCCTCGCGTGGCAACTCAGGTACACTGGCCCAGCCCCCGGGCAGGTGGCGCTAGGGGCGTGGCTAGACCCAAGCCCGGGCCGGGAAGAGGGGCGGGACCGGCGCGTGGGGACCTAACCCTCGGCACATGGCGGCCGGGGTCCTCAAGCCCGATCAAGCCTGTCTCCTGGGATGCAACCAGTAGCCTTCACGCCCACTCGGAAGGCTGCTCTTGGGCGGCTGGACCCCCAACGCGTGGCCCTTTGCGGGCCTAGCGTGGCAACTCAGGTACACAGGCCCAGCCCCCGGGCAGGTGGCGCTAGGGGAGTGGCTAGACCCAAGCCCGGGCCGGAAAGAGGGGCGGGACCGGTGCGCGGGGACGTAACCCTCGGCAGATGGCGGCCGGGGTCCTCAAGCCCGATCAAGCCTGTCTCCCGGGATGCATCCAGTAGCCTTCAAGCCCACTCGGAAGGCTGCTCTGGGGCGGCTGGACCCCCCACACGTGGCCCTTTGCGGGCCTCACGTGGCAACTCAGGTACACCAACCCAGCCCCCAGGCAGGTGGCGCTAGGGGAGTGGCTAGACCCAAGCCCGGGCCGGGAAGAGGGGCGGGACCTGCGCGGGGACCTAACCCTCGGCAGATGGCGGCCGGGGTCCTCAAGCCCGATCAAGCCTGTGTCCCGGGATGCAACCAGTAGCCTTCACGCCCACTCGGAAGGCTGCTCTGGGGCGGCTGGACCCCCCACGCGTGGCCCTTTGCGGGCCTAGCGTGGAAACTCAGCTACACCGACCCAGCCCCCGGGCAGGTGGCGCTAGGGGCGTGGCTAGACCCAAGCCCGGGCCGGGAAGAGGGGCGGGACCGGCGCGCTGGGACGTAACCCTCGGCACATGGCGGCCGGGGTCCTCAAGCCCAATCAAGCCTGTCTCCTGGGATGCAACCAGTAGCCTTCACGCCCACTCGGAAGGCTGCTCTGGGGCGGCTGGACCCCCTACGCGTGGCTCTTTGCTTGCCTCGCGTGGCAACTCAGGTACACCGACCCAGCCCCCGGGCAGGTGGCGCTAGGGGCGTGGCTAGACCCAAGCCCGGGCCGGGAAGAGGGGCGGGACCGGCGCGCGGGGACGTAACCCGCCGCAGGTGGCGGCCGGGGTCCTCAAGCACGATCAAGCCTGTCTCCCGGGATGCAACCAGTAGCCTTCACGCCCACTCGGAAGGCTGCTCTGGGGCGGCTGGACCCCCCACGCGTGGCCATTTGCGGGCCTCATATGGCAACTCAGGTACACCGACCCAGCCCCCAGGCAGGTGGCGCTAGGGGCGTGGCTAGACCCAAGCCCGGGCCGGGAAGAGGGGCGGGACCGGCGCGTGGGGACGTAACCCTCGGCAGATGGCGGCCGGGGTCCTCAAGCCTGATCAAGCCTGTCTCCCGGGATGCAACCAGTAGCCTTCACGCCCACTCGGAAGGCTGCTCTGGGGCGGCTGGACCCCCCACGCAGGGTCCTCAAGCCCGATCAAGCCTGTCTCCCGGGATGCAACCAGTAGCCTTCACGCCCTCTCGGAAGGCTGCTCTGGGGCGGCTGGACCCCCCACGCGTGGCCCTTTGCTTGCCTCGCGTTGCAACTCAGCTACACCGACCCAGCCCCCGGGCAGGTGGCGCTAGGGGCGTGGCTAGACCCAAGCCCGGGCCGGGAAGAGGGGCGGGACCGGCGCGTGGGGACGTAACCCTCGGCAGATGGCGGCCGGGGTCCTCAAGCCTGATCAAGCCTGTCTCCCGGGATGCAACCAGTAGCCTTCACGCCCACTCGGAAGGCTGCTCTGGGGCGGCTGGACCCCCCACGCAGGGCCCTCAAGCCCGATCAAGCCTGTCTCCCGGGATGCAACCAGTAGCCTTCACGCCCTCTCGGAAGGCTGCTCTGGGGCGGCTGGACCCCCCACGCGTGGCCCTTTGCTTGCCTCGCGTTGCAACTCAGGTACACGGACCCAGCCCCCGGGCAGGTGGCGCTAGGGGCGTGGCTAGACCCAAGCCCGGGCCGGGAAGAGGGGCGGGACCGGCGCGTGGGGACGTAACCCTCGGCAGATGGCGGCCGGGGTCCTCAAGCCCGATCAAGCCTGTCTCGCGGGATGCAACCAGTAGCCTTCACGCCCACTCGGAAGGCTGCTCTGGGGCGGCTGGACCCCCAACGCGTAACCCTTTGCGGGCCTAGCGTGGCAACTCAGGTACACCGACCCAGCCCCCAGGCAGGTGGCGCTAGGGGCGTGGCTAGACCCAAGCCCGGGCCGGGAAGAGGGGCGGGACCTGCGCGGGGACCTAACCCTCGGCACATGGCGGCCGGGGTCCTCAAGCCCGATCAAGCCTGTCTCCCGGGATGCATCCAGTAGCCTTCACGCCCACTCGGAAGGCTGCTCTGGGGCGGCTGGACCCCCCACGCGTGGCCCTTTGCGGGCCTCGCGTGGCAACTCAGGTACACCGGCCCAGCCCCCGGGCAGGTGGCGCTAGGGGCGTGGCTAGACCCAAGCCCGGGCCGGGAAGAGGGGCGGGACCGGTGCGCGGGGACGTAACCCTCGGCACATGGCGGCCGGGGTCCTCAAGCCCGATCAAGCCTGTCTCCCGGGATGCAACCAGTAGCCTTCACGCCCACTCGGAAGGCTGCTCTGGGGCGGCTGGACCCCCACGCGTGGCCCTTTGCGGGCCTCACATGGCAACTCAGGTACACCGACCCAGCCCCCGGGCAGGTGGCGCTAGGGGCGTGGCTAGACCCAAGCCCGGGCCGGGAAGAGGGGCGGGACCGGCGGCGGGGACCTAACCCTCGGCACATGGCGGCCGGGGTCCTCAAGCCCGATCAAGCCTGTCTCCTTGGATGCAACCAGTAGCCTTCACGCCCACTCGGAAGGCTGCTCTGGGGCGGCTGGAGCCCCCACGCGTGGCCCTTTGCGGGCCTAGCGTGGCAACTCAGGTACACCGACCCAGCCCCCGTGCAGGTGGCGCTAGGGGCGTGGCTAGACCCAAGCCCGGGTCGGGAAGAGGGGCGGGACCGGCACGTGGGGACCTAACCCTCGGCAGATCGCGGCCGGGGTCCTCAAGCCCGATCAAGCCTGTCTACCGGGATGCAACCAGTAGCCTTCACGCCCACTCGGAAGGCTGCTCTGGGGCGGCTGGACCCCCCACGCGTGGCCCTTTGCGGGCCTAGCGTGGCAACTCAGGTACACCGACCCAGCCCCCGGGCAGGTGGCGCTAGGGGCGTGGCTAGACCCAAGCCCGGGCTGGGAAGAGGGGCGGGACCGGCGCGCGGGGACCTAACCCTCGGCAGATGGCGGCCGGGGTCCTCAAGCCCGATCAAGCCTGTCTCCCGGGATGCAACCAGTAGCCTTCACGCCCACTCGGAAGGCTGCTCTGGGGCGGCTGGACCCCCCACGCAGGGTCCTCAAGCCCGATCAAGCCTGTCTCCCGGGATGCAACCAGTAGCCTTCACGCCCTCTCGGAAGGCTGCTCTGGGGCGGCTGGACCCCCCACGCGTGGCCCTTTGCTTGCCTCGCGTGGCAACTCAGGTACACCGACCCAGCCCCCGGGCAGGTGGCGCTAGGGGCGTGGCTAGACCCAAGCCCGGGCCGGGAAGAGGGGCGGGACCGGCGCGCGGGGACGTAACCCTCGGCAGATGGCGGCCGGGGTCCTCAAGCCCGATCAAGCCTGTCTCGCGGGATGCAACCAGTAGCCTTCACGCCCACTCGGAAGGCTGCTCTGGGGCGGCTGGACCCCCCACGCGTGGCCCTTTGCGGGCCTAGCGTGGCAACTCAGGTACACCGACCCAGCCCCCGGGCAGGTGGCGCTAGGGGCGTGGCTAGACCCAAGCCCGGGCCGGGAAGAGGGGCGGGACCGGCACGTGGGCACGTAACCCTCGGCAGATGGCGGCCGGGGTCCTCAAGCCCGATCAAGCCTGTCTCCCGGGATGCAACCAGTAGCCTTCACGCCCACTCGGAAGGCTGCTCTGGGGCGGCTGGACCCCCCACGCGTGGCCCTTTGCTGGGCCTCACGTGGCAACTCAGGTACACCGACCCAGCCCCCAGGCAGGTGGCGCTAGGGGCGTGGCTAGACCCAAGCCCGGGCCGGGTAGAGGGGCGGGACCTGCGCGCGGGGACGTAACCCTCGGCAGATGGCGGCCGGGGTCCTCAAGCCCGATCAAGCCTGTCTCCCGGGATGCAACCAGTAGCCTTCACGCCCACTCGGAAGGCTGCTCTGGGGCGGCTGGACCCCCCACGCGTGGCCCTTTGCGGGACTCGCGTGGCCACTCAGCTACACCGACCCAGCCCCCGGGCAGGTGGCGCTAGGGGCGTGGCTAGACCCAAGCCCGGGCCGGGAAGAGGGGCGGGACTGGCGCGTGGGGACGTAACCCTCGGCAGATGGCGGCCGGGGTCCTCAAGCCCGATCAAGCCTGTCTCCCGGGATGCATCCAGTAGCCTTCACGCCCACTCGGAAGGCTGCTCTGGGGCGGCTGGACCCCCCACGCAGGGCCCTCAAGCCCGATCAAGCCTGTCTCCCGGGATGCAACCAGTAGCCTTCACGCCCTCTCGGAAGGCTGCTCTGGGGCGGCTGGACCCCCCACGCGTGGCCCTTTGCTTGCCTCGCGTTGCAACTCAGGTACACGGACCCAGCCCCCGGGCAGGTGGCGCTAGGGGCGTGGCTAGACCCAAGCCCGGGCCGGGAAGAGGGGCGGGACCGGCGCGTGGGGACGTAACCCTCGGCAGATGGCGGCCGGGGTCCTCAAGCCCGATCAAGCCTGTCTCGCGGGATGCAACCAGTAGCCTTCACGCCCACTCGGAAGGCTGCTCTGGGGCGGCTGGACCCCCAACGCGTAACCCTTTGCGGGCCTAGCGTGGCAACTCAGGTACACCGACCCAGCCCCCAGGCAGGTGGCGCTAGGGGCGTGGCTAGACCCAAGCCCGGGCCGGAAGAGGGGCGGGACCTGCGCGGGGACCTAACCCTCGGCACATGGCGGCCGGGGTCCTCAAGCCCGATCAAGCCTGTCTCCCGGGATGCATCCAGTAGCCTTCACGCCCACTCGGAAGGCTGCTCTGGGGCGGCTGGACCCCCCACGCGTGGCCCTTTGCGGGCCTCGCGTGGCAACTCAGGTACACCGGCCCAGCCCCCGGGCAGGTGGCGCTAGGGGCGTGGCTAGACCCAAGCCCGGGCCGGGAAGAGGGGCGGGACCGGTGCGCGGGGACGTAACCCTCGGCACATGGCGGCCGGGGTCCTCAAGCCCGATCAAGCCTGTCTCCCGGGATGCAACCAGTAGCCTTCACGCCCACTCGGAAGGCTGCTCTGGGGCGGCTGGACCCCCACGCGTGGCCCTTTGCGGGCCTCACATGGCAACTCAGGTACACCGACCCAGCCCCCGGGCAGGTGGCGCTAGGGGCGTGGCTAGACCCAAGCCCGGGCCGGGAAGAGGGGCGGGACCGGCGGGCGGGGACCTAACCCTCGGCACATGGCGGCCGGGGTCCTCAAGCCCGATCAAGCCTGTCTCCTTGGATGCAACCAGTAGCCTTCACGCCCACTCGGAAGGCTGCTCTGGGGCGTCTGGAGCCCCCACGCGTGGCCCTTTGCGGGCCTAGCGTGGCAACTCAGGTACACCGACCCAGCCCCCGTGCAGGTGGCGCTAGGGGCGTGGCTAGACCCAAGCCCGGGTCGGGAAGAGGGGCGGGACCGGCACGTGGGCACGTAACCCTCAGGAGATGGCGGCCGGGGTCCTCAAGCCCGATCAAACCTGTCAACCGGGATGCAACCAGTAGCCTTCACGCCCACTCGGAAGGCTGCTCTGGGGCGGCTGGACCCCCCACGCGTGGCCCTTTGCGGGCCTAGCGTGGCAACTCAGGTACACCGGCCCAGCCCCCGGGCAGGTGGCGCTAGGGGCGTGGCTAGACCCAAGCCCGGGCTGGGAA
Organism: Ochotona curzoniae; assembly: GCF_017591425.1. Taxonomy (NCBI): domain Eukaryota; kingdom Metazoa; phylum Chordata; class Mammalia; order Lagomorpha; family Ochotonidae; genus Ochotona; species Ochotona curzoniae. The sequence goes on from NW_024465610.1 coordinate 14,264, forward strand.
GAGGGGCGGGACCGGCGCGCGGGGACCTAACCCTCGGCAGATGGCGGCCGGGGTCCTCAAGCCCGATCAAGCCTGTCTCCCGGGATGCAACCAGTAGCCTTCACGCCCACTCGGAAGGCTGCTCTGGGGCGGCTGGACCCCCCACGCAGGGTCCTCAAGCCCGATCAAGCCTGTCTCCCGGGATGCAACCAGTAGCCTTCACGCCCTCTCGGAAGGCTGCTCTGGGGCGGCTGGACCCCCCACGCGTGGCCCTTTGCTTGCCTCGCGTGGCAACTCAGGTACACCGACCCAGCCCCCGGGCAGGTGGCGCTAGGGGCGTGGCTAGACCCAAGCCCGGGCCGGGAAGAGGGGCGGGACCTGCGCGCGGGGACGTAACCCTCGGCAGATGGCGGCCGGGGTCCTCAAGCCCGATCAAGCCTGTCTCGCGGGATGCAACCAGTAGCCTTCACGCCCACTCGGAAGGCTGCTCTGGGGCGGCTGGACCCCCCACGCGTGGCCCTTTGCGGGCCTAGCGTGGCAACTCAGGTACACCGACCCAGCCCCCGGGCAGGTGGCGCTAGGGGCGTGGCTAGACCCAAGCCCGGGCCGGGAAGAGGGGCGGGACCGGCACGTGGGCACGTAACCCTCGGCAGATGGCGGCCGGGGTCCTCAAGCCCGATCAAGCCTGTCTCCCGGGATGCAACCAGTAGCCTTCACGCCCACTCGGAAGGCTGCTCTGGGGCGGCTGGACCCCCAACGCGTGGCCCTTTGTGGGCCTCACGTGGCAACTCAGGTACACCGACCCAGCCCCCAGGCAGGTGGCGCTAGGGGCGTGGCTAGACCCAAGCCCGGGCCGGGTAGAGGGGCGGGACCTGCGCGCGGGGACGTAACCCTCGGCAGATGGCGGCCGGGGTCCTCAAGCCCGATCAAGCCTGTCTCCCGGGATGCAACCAGTAGCCTTCATGCCCACTCGGAAGGCTGCTCTGGGGCGGCTGGACCCCCCACGCGTGGCCCTTTGCGGGACTCGCGTGGCCACTCAGCTACACCGACCCAGCCCCCGGGCAGGTGGCGCTAGGGGCGTGGCTAACCCAAGCCCGGGACTGGAAGAGGGGCGGGACTGGCACGTGGGGACGTAACCCTCGGCAGATGGCGGCCGGGGTCCTCAAGCCCGATCAAGCCTGTCTCCCGGGATGCATCCAGTAGCCTTCACGCCCACTCGGAAGGCTGCTCTGGGGCGGCTGGACCCCCCACGCGTGGCCCTTTGCGGGCCCCACATGGCAACTCAGGTACACAGACCCAGCCCCCGGGCAGGTGGCACTAGGGGCGTGGCTAGACCCAAGCCCGGGCCGGGAAGAGGGGCGGGACCGGCGGGCGGGGACGTAACCCTCGGCAGATGGCGGCCGGGGTCCTCAAGCCCGATCAAGCGTGTCTCCTGGGATGCAACCAGTAGCCTTCACGCCCACTCGGAAGGCTGCTCTTGGGCGGGTGGACCCCCCACACGTGGCCCTTTGCGGGCCTCACGTGGCAACTCAGGTACACCGACCCAGCCCCCGGGCAGGTGGCGCTAGGGGCGTGGCTAGACCCAAGGCCGGGACTGGAAGAGGGGCGGGACTGGCACGTGGGGATGAAACCCTCGGCAGATGGCGGCCGGGGTCCTCAAGCCCGATCAAGCCTGTCTCCCGGGATGCATCCAGTAGCCTTCACGCCCACTCGGAAGGCTGCTCTGGGGCGGCTGGACCCCCCACGCGTGGCCCTTTGCGGGCCTAGCGTGGCAACTCAGCTACACCGACCCAGCCCCCGGGCAGGTGGCGCTAGGGGCGTGGCTAGACCCAAGCCCGGGCCGGGAGGAGGGGGGGGACCAGCGCGCGGGGACCTAACCCTCGGCAGATGGCGGCCGGGGTCCTCAAGCCCGATCAAGCCTGTCTCCCGGGATGCATCCAATAGCCTTCACGCTCACTCGGAAGGCTGCTCTGGGGCGGCTGGACCCCCAACGCGTAACCCTTTGCGGGCCTAGCGTGGCAACTCAGGTACACTGACCCAGCCCCCGGGCAGGTGGCGCTAGGGGCGTGGCTAGACCCAAGCCCGGGCCGGGAAGAGGGGCGGGACTGGCACGTGGGGACGTAACCCTCGGCAGATGGCGGCCGGGGTCCTCAAGCCCGATCAAGCCTGTCTCCCGGGATGCAACCAGTAGCCTTCACGCCCACTCGGAAGGCTGCTCTGGGGCGGCTGGACCCCCACGCGTGGCCCTTTGCGGGCCTCGCGTGGCAACTCAGGTACACCGACCCAGCCCCCGGGCAGGTGGCGCTAGGGGCGTGGCTAGACCCAAGCCTGGGCCGGGAAGAGGGGCGGGATCTGCGCGCAGGGACATAACCCTCGGCAGATGGCGGCCGGGGTCCTCAAGCCTGATCAAGCCTGTCTCCCGGGATGCATCCAGTAGCCTTCACGCCCACTCGGAAGGCTGCTCTGGGGCGGCTGGACCCCCCACGCGTGGCCCTTTGCGGGACTCGCGTGGCAACTCAGGTACACGGACCCAGCCCCCGGGCAGGTGGCGCTAGGGGCGTGGCTAGACCCAAGCCCGGGCCGGGAAGAGGGGCGGGACCTGCGCGCGGGGACGTAACCCTCGGCAGATGGCGGCCGGGGTCCTCAAGCCCGATCAAGCCTGTCTCCTGGGATGCAACCAGTAGCCTTCCCGCCCACTCGGAAGGCTGCTCTGGGGCGGCTGGACCCCCCACGCGTGGCCCTTTGCGGGCCTCACATGGCAACTCAGGTACACCGACCCAGCCCCCAGGCAGGTGGCGCTAGGGGCGTGGCTAGACCCAAGCCCGGGCCGGGAAGAGGGGCGGGACCAGCGCGCGGGGACCTAAACCTCGGCAGATGGCGGCCGGGGTCCTCAAGCCCGATCAAGCCTGTCTCCCGGGATGCAACCAGTAGCCTTCACGCCCACTCGGAAGGCTGCTCTGGGGCGGCTGGACCCCCCACGCGTGGCCCTTTGCGGGCCTAGCGTGGCCACTCAGCTACACCGACCCAGCCCCCGGGCAGGTGGCGCTAGGGGCGTGGCTAGACCCAATCCCGGGACTGGAAGAGGGGCGGGACTGGCACGTGGGGATGTAACCCTCGGCAGATGGCGGCCGGGGTCCTCAAGCCCGATCAAGCCTGTCTCCCGGGATGCATCCAGTAGCCTTCACGCCCACTCGGAAGGCTGCTCTGGGGCGGCTGGACCCCCCACGCGTGGCCCTTTGCGGGCCTAGCGTGGCAACTCAGGTACACCGACCCAGCCCCCGGGCAGGTGGCGCTAGGGGCGTGGCTAGACCCAAGCCCGGGCCGGGAAGAGGGGCGGGACCTGCGCGCGGGGACCTAACCCTCGGCACATGGCGGCCGGGGTCCTCAAGCCCGATCAAGCCTGTCTCCTTGGATGCAACCAGTAGCCTTCACGCCCACTCGGAAGGCTGCTCTTGGGCGGCTGGACCCCCAACGCGTGGCCCTTTGCGGGCCTAGCGTGGCAACTCAGGTACACAGGCCCAGCCCCCGGGCAGGTGGCGCTAGGGGAGTTGCTAGACCCAAGCCCGGGCCGGAAAGAGGGGCGGGACCGGCACGTGGGCACGTAACCCTCGGCAGATGGCGGCCGGGGTCCTCAAGCCCGATCAAGCCTGTCTCCCGGGATGCATCCAGTAGCCTTCAAGCCCACTCGGAAGACTGCTCTGGGGCGGCTGGACCCCCCACACGTGGCCCTTTGCGGGCCTCACGTGGCAACTCAGGTACACCGACCCAGCCCCCGGGCAGGTGGCGCTAGGGGCGTGGCTAGACCCAAGCCCGGGCCGGGAAGAGGGGCGGGACCTGCGCGCGGGGACGTAACCCTCGGCACATGGCGGCCGGGGTCCTCAAGCCCGATCAAGCCTGTCTCCCGGGATGCAACCAGTAGCCTTCACGCCCACTCGGAAGGCTACTCTGGGGCGGCTGGACCCCCCACGCGTGGCCCTTTGCGGGCCTAGCGTGGAAACTCAGCTACACCGACCCAGCCCCCGGGCAGGTGGCGCTAGGGGCGTGGCTAGACCCAAGCCCGGGCCGGGAAGAGGGGCGGGACCGGCACGTGGGGACGTAACCCTCGGCAGATGGTGGCCGGGGTCCTCAAGCCCGATCAAGCCTGTCTCCCGGGATGCAACCAGTAGCCTTCACGCCCACTCGGAAGGCTGCTCTGGGGCGGCTGGACCCCCCACGCGTGGCCCTTTGCGGGCCTCGCGTGGCAACTCAGGTACACCAACCCAGCCCCCGGGCAGGTGGCGCTAGGGGCGTGGCTAGACCCAAGCCCGGGCCGGGAAGAGGGGCGGGACCGGCGCGCGGGGACCTAACCCTCGGCAGATGGCGGCCGGGGTCCTCAAGCCCGATCAAGCCTGTCTCCTGGGATGCAACCAGTAGCCTTCACGCCCACTCGGAAGGCTGCTCTGGGGCGTCTGGACCCCCCACGCGTGGCCCTTTGCGGGCCTAGCGTGGCAACTCAGGTACACCGACCCAGCCCCCGTGCAGGTGGCGCTAGGGGCGTGGCTAGACCCAAGCCCGGGTCGGGAAGAGGGGCGGGACCGGCACGTGGGCACGTAACCCTCAGGAGATGGCGGCCGGGGTCCTCAAGCCCGATCAAACCTGTCAACCGGGATGCAACCAGTAGCCTTCACGCCCACTCGGAAGGCTGCTCTGGGGCGGCTGGACCCCCCACGCGTGGCCCTTTGCGGGCCTAGCGTGGCAACTCAGGTACACCGGCCCAGCCCCCGGGCAGGTGGCGCTAGGGGCGTGGCTAGACCCAAGCCCGGGCTGGGAAGAGGGGCGGGACCGGCGCGCGGGGACCTAACCCTCGGCAGATGGCGGCCGGGGTCCTCAAGCCCGATCAAGCCTGTCTCCCGGGATGCAACCAGTAGCCTTCACGCCCACTCGGAAGGCTGCTCTGGGGCGGCTGGACTCCCCACGCAGGGTCCTCAAGCCCGATCAAGCCTGTCTCCCGGGATGCAACCAGTAGCCTTCACGCCCTCTCGGAAGGCTGCTCTGGGGCGGCTGGACCCCCCACGCGTGGCCCTTTGCTTGCCTCGCGTGGCAACTCAGGTACACCGACCCAGCCCCCGGGCAGGTGGCGCTAGGGGCGTGGCTAGACCCAAGCCCGGGCCGGGAAGAGGGGCGGGACCTGCACGCGGAGACGTAACCCTCGGCAGATGGCGGCCGGGGTCCTCAAGCCCGATCAAGCCTGTCTCGCGGGATGCAACCAGTAGCCTTCACGCCCACTCGGAAGGCTGCTCTGGGGCGGCTGGACCCCCCACGCGTGGCCCTTTGCGGGCCTAGCGTGGCAACTCAGGTACACCGACCCAGCCCCCGGGCAGGTGGCGCTAGGGGCGTGGCTAGACCCAAGCCCGGGCCGGGAAGAGGGGCGGGACCGGCACGTGGGCACGTAACCCTCAGGAGATGGCGGCCGGGGTCCTCAAGCCCGATCAAGCCTGTCTCCCGGGATGCAACCAGTAGCCTTCACGCCCACTCGGAAGGCTGCTCTGGGGCGGCTGGACCCCCCACGCGTGGCCCTTTGCGGGCCTCACATGGCAACTCAGGTACACCGACCCAGCCCCCAGGCAGGTGGCGCTAGGGGCATGGCTAGACCCAAGCCCGGGCCGGGTAGAGGGGCGGGACCTGCGCGCGGGGACGTAACCCTCGGCAGATGGCGGCCGGGGTCCTCAAGCCCGATCAAGCCTGTCTCCTGGGATGCAACCAGTAGCCTTCATGCCCACTCGGAAGGCTGCTCTGGGGCGGCTGGACCCCCCACGCGTGGCCCTTTGCGGGACTCGCGTGGCCACTCAGCTACACCGACCCAGCCCCCGGGCAGGTGGCGCTAGGGGCGTGGCTAGACCCAAGCCCGGGACTGGAAGAGGGGCGGGACTGGCACGTGGGGACGTAACCCTCGGCAGATGGCGGCCGGGGTCCTCAAGCCCGATCAAGCCTGTCTCCCGGGATGCATCCAGTAGCCTTCACGCCCACTCGGAAGGCTGCTCTGGGGCGGCTGGACCCCCCACGCGTGGCCCTTTGCGGGCCCCACATGGCAACTCAGGTACACCGACCCAGCCCCCGGGCAGGTGGCGCTAGGGGCGTGGCTAGACCCAAGCCCGGGCCGGGAAGAGGGGCGGGACCGGCGGGCGGGGACCTAACCCTCGGCACATGGCGGCCGGGGTCCTCAAGCCCGATCAAGCGTGTCTCCTGGGATGCAACCAGTAGCCTTCACGCCCACTCGGAAGGCTGCTCTTGGGCGGGTGGACCCCCCACACGTGGCCCTTTGCGGGCCTCACGTGGCAACTCAGGTACACCGACCCAGCCCCCGGGCAGGTGGCGCTAGGGGCGTGGCTAGACCCAAGGCCGGGACTGGAAGAGGGGCGGGACTGGCACGTGGGGATGTAACCCTCGGCAGATGGCGGCCGGGGTCCTCAAGCCCGATCAAGCCTGTCTCCCGGGATGCATCCAGTAGCCTTCACGCCCACTCGGAAGGCTGCTCTGGGGCGGCTGGACCCCCCACGCGTGGCCCTTTGCGGGCCTAGCGTGGCAACTCAGGTACACCGACCCAGCCCCCGGGCAGGTGGCGCTAGGGGCGTGGCTAGACCCAAGCCCGGGCCGGGAGGAGGGGGGGGACCAGCGCGCGGGGACCTAACCCTCGGCAGATGGCGGCCGGGGTCCTCAAGCCCGATCAAGCCTGTCTCCCGGGATGCATCCAATAGCCTTCACGCTCACTCGGAAGGCTGCTCTGGGGCGGCTGGACCCCCAACGCGTAACCCTTTGCGGGCCTAGCGTGGCAACTCAGGTACACTGACCCAGCCCCCGGGCAGGTGGCGCTAGGGGCGTGGCTAGACCCAAGCCCGGGCCGGGAAGAGGGGCGGGACCGGCACGTGGGGACGTAACCCTCGGCAGATGGCGGCCGGGGTCCTCAAGCCCGATCAAGCCTGTCTCCCGGGATGCAACCAGTAGCCTTCACGCCCACTCGGAAGGCTGCTCTGGGGCGGCTGGACCCCCCACGCGTGGCCCTTTGCGGGCCTCACATGGCAACTCAGGTACACCGACCCAGCCCCCAGGCAGGTGGCGCTAGGGGCGTGGCTAGACCCAAGCCCGGGCCGGGTAGAGGGGCGGGACCTGCGCGCGGGGACGTAACCCTCGGCAGATGGCGGCCGGGGTCCTCAAGCCCGATCAAGCCTGTCTCCCGGGATGCAACCAGTAGCCTTCATGCCCACTCGGAAGGCTGCTCTGGGGCGGCTGGACCCCCCACGCGTGGCCCTTTGCGGGACTCGCGTGGCCACTCAGCTACACCGACCCAGCCCCCGGGCAGGTGGCGCTAGGGGCGTGGCTAGACCCAAGCCCGGGACTGGAAGAGGGGCGGGACTGGCACGTGGGGACGTAACCCTCGGCAGATGGCGGCCGGGGTCCTCAAGCCCGATCAAGCCTGTCTCCCGGGATGCATCCAGTAGCCTTCACGCCCACTCGGAAGGCTGCTCTGGGGCGGCTGGACCCCCCACGCGTGGCCCTTTGCGGGCCCCACATGGCAACTCAGGTACACAGACCCAGCCCCCGGGCAGGTGGCACTAGGGGCGTGGCTAGACCCAAGCCCGGGCCGGGAAGAGGGGCGGGACCGGCGGGCGGGGACCTAACCCTCGGCACATGGCGGCCGGGGTCCTCAAGCCCGATCAAGCGTGTCTCCTGGGATGCAACCAGTAGCCTTCACGCCCACTCGGAAGGCTGCTCTTGGGCGGGTGGACCCCCCACACGTGGCCCTTTGCGGGCCTCACGTGGCAACTCAGGTACACCGACCCAGCCCCCGGGCAGGTGGCGCTAGGGGCGTGGCTAGACCCAAGGCCGGGACTGGAAGAGGGGCGGGACTGGCACGTGGGGATGTAACCCTCGGCAGATGGCGGCCGGGGTCCTCAAGCCCGATCAAGCCTGTCTCCCGGGATGCAACCAGTAGCCTTCACGCCCACTCGGAAGGCTGCTCTGGGGCGGCTGGACCCCCCACGCGTGGCCCTTTGCGGGCCTCGCGTGGCAACTCAGGTACACCAACCCAGCCCCCGGGCAGGTGGCGCTAGGGGCGTGGCTAGACCCAAGCCCGGGCCGGGAAGAGGGGCGGGACCGGCGCGCGGGGACCTAACCCTCGGCAGATGGCGGCCGGGGTCCTCAAGCCCGATCAAGCCTGTCTCCTGGGATGCAACCAGTAGCCTTCACGCCCACTCGGAAGGCTGCTCTGGGGCGTCTGGACCCCCCACGCGTGGCCCTTTGCGGGCCTAGCGTGGCAACTCAGGTACACCGACCCAGCCCCCGTGCAGGTGGCGCTAGGGGCGTGGCTAGACCCAAGCCCGGGTCGGGAAGAGGGGCGGGACCGGCACGTGGGCACGTAACCCTCAGGAGATGGCGGCCGGGGTCCTCAAGCCCGATCAAACCTGTCAACCGGGATGCAACCAGTAGCCTTCACGCCCACTCGGAAGGCTGCTCTGGGGCGGCTGGACCCCCCACGCGTGGCCCTTTGCGGGCCTAGCGTGGCAACTCAGGTACACCGGCCCAGCCCCCGGGCAGGTGGCGCTAGGGGCGTGGCTAGACCCAAGCCCGGGCTGGGAAGAGGGGCGGGACCGGCGCGCGGGGACCTAACCCTCGGCAGATGGCGGCCGGGGTCCTCAAGCCCGATCAAGCCTGTCTCCCGGGATGCAACCAGTAGCCTTCACGCCCACTCGGAAGGCTGCTCTGGGGCGGCTGGACCCCCCACGCAGGGTCCTCAAGCCCGATCAAGCCTGTCTCCCGGGATGCAACCAGTAGCCTTCACGCCCTCTCGGAAGGCTGCTCTGGGGCGGCTGGACCCCCCACGCGTGGCCCTTTGCTTGCCTCGCGTGGCAACTCAGGTACACCGACCCAGCCCCCGGGCAGGTGGCGCTAGGGGCGTGGCTAGACCCAAGCCCGGGCCGGGAAGAGCGGCGGGACCTGCACGCGGAGACGTAACCCTCGGCAGATGGCGGCCGGGGTCCTCAAGCCCGATCAAGCCTGTCTCGCGGGATGCAACCAGTAGCCTTCACGCCCACTCGGAAGGCTGCTCTGGGGCGGCTGGACCCCCCACGCGTGGCCCTTTGCGGGCCTAGCGTGGCAACTCAGGTACACCGACCCAGCCCCCGGGCAGGTGGCGCTAGGGGCGTGGCTAGACCCAAGCCCGGGCCGGGAAGAGGGGCGGGACCGGTGCGCGGGGACGTAACCCTCGGCACATGGCGGCCGGGGTCCTCAAGCCCGATCAAGCCTGTCTCCCGGGATGCAACCAGTAGCCTTCACGCCCACTCGGAAGGCTGCTCTGGGGCGGCTGGACCCCCCACGCGTGGCCCTTTGCGGGCCTCACATGGCAACTCAGGTACACCGACCCAGCCCCCAGGCAGGTGGCGCTAGGGGCATGGCTAGACCCAAGCCCGGGCCGGGTAGAGGGGCGGGACCTGCGCGCGGGGACGTAACCCTCGGCAGATGGCGGCCGGGGTCCTCAAGCCCGATCAAGCCTGTCTCCCGGGATGCAACCAGTAGCCTTCATGCCCACTCGGAAGGCTGCTCTGGGGCGGCTGGACCCCCCACGCGTGGCCCTTTGCGGGACTCGCGTGGCCACTCAGCTACACCGACCCAGCCCCCGGGCAGGTGGCGCTAGGGGCGTGGCTAGACCCAAGCCCGGGACTGGAAGAGGGGCGGGACTGGCACGTGGGGACGTAACCCTCGGCAGATGGCGGCCGGGGTCCTCAAGCCCGATCAAGCCTGTCTCCCGGGATGCATCCAGTAGCCTTCACGCCCACTCGGAAGGCTGCTCTGGGGCGGCTGGACCCCCCACGCGTGGCCCTTTGCGGGCCCCACATGGCAACTCAGGTACACAGACCCAGCCCCCGGGCAGGTGGCGCTAGGGGCGTGGCTAGACCCAAGCCCGGGCCGGGAAGAGGGGCGGGACCGGCGGGCGGGGACCTAACCCTCGGCACATGGCGGCCGGGGTCCTCAAGCCCGATCAAGCGTGTCTCCTGGGATGCAACCAGTAGCCTTCACGCCCACTCGGAAGGCTGCTCTTGGGCGGGTGGACCCCCCACACGTGGCCCTTTGCGGGCCTCACGTGGCAACTCAGGTACACCGACCCAGCCCCCGGGCAGGTGGCGCTAGGGGCGTGGCTAGACCCAAGGCCGGGACTGGAAGAGGGGCGGGACTGGCACGTGGGGATGTAACCCTCGGCAGATGGTGGCCGGGGTCCTCAAGCCCGATCAAGCCTGTCTCCCGGGATGCATCCAGTAGCCTTCACGCCCACTCGGAAGGCTGCTCTGGGGCGGCTGGACCCCCCACGCGTGGCCCTTTGCGGGCCTAGCGTGGCAACTCAGGTACACCGACCCAGCCCCCGGGCAGGTGGCGCTAGGGGCGTGGCTAGACCCAAGCCCGGGCCGGGAGGAGGGGGGGGACCAGCGCGTGGGGACCTAACCCTCGGCAGATGGCGGCCGGGGTCCTCAAGCCCGATCAAGCCTGTCTCCCGGGATGCATCCAGTAGCCTTCACGCCCACTCGGAAGGCTGCTCTGGGGCGGCTGGACCCCCCACGCGTGGCCCTTTGCGGGCCTCACATGGCAACTCAGGTACACCGACCCAGCCCCCAGGCAGGTGGCGCTAGGGGCGTGGCTAGACCCAAGCCCGGGCCGGGAAGAGGGGCGGGACCAGCGCGCGGGGACCTAAACCTCGGCAGATGGCGGCCGGGGTCCTCAAGCCCGATCAAGCCTGTCTCCCGGGATGCAACCAGTAGCCTTCACGCCCACTCGGAAGGCTGCTCTGGGGCGGCTGGACCCCCAACGCGTGGCCCTTTGCGGGCCTAGCGTGGCCACTCAGCTACACCGACCCAGCCCCCGGGCAGGTGGCGCTAGGGGCGTGGCTAGACCCAATCCCGGGACTGGAAGAGGGGCGGGACTGGCACGTGGGGATGTAACCCTCGGCAGATGGCGGCCGGGGTCCTCAAGCCCGATCAAGCCTGTCTCCCGGGATGCATCCAGTAGCCTTCACGCCCACTCGGAAGGCTGCTCTGGGGCGGCTGGACCCCACACGCGTGGCCCTTTGCGGGCCTAGCGTGGCAACTCAGGTACACCGACCCAGCCCCCGGGCAGGTGGCGCTAGGGGCGTGGCTAGACCCAAGCCCGGGCCGGGAAGAGGGGCGGGACCTGCGCGCGGGGACGTAACCCTCGGCACATGGAGGCCGGGGTCCTCAAGCCCGATCAAGCCTGTCTCCTGGGATGCAACCAGTAGCCTTCACGCCCACTCGGAAGGCTGCTCTGGGGCGGCTGGACCCCCCACGCGTGGCCCTTTGCGGGCCTCACATGGCAACTCAGGTACACCAACCCAGCCCCCAGGCAGGTGGCGCTAGGGGCGTGGCTAGACCCAAGCCCGGGCCGGGAAGAGGGGCGGGACTGGCGCGCGGGGACCTAACCCTCGGCAGATGGCGGCCGGGGTCCTCAAGCCCGATCAAGCCTGTCTCCCGGGATGCAACCAGTAGCCTTCACGCCCACTCGGAAGGCTGCTCTGGGGCGGCTGGACCCCCCACGCGTGGAACTTTGCGGGCCTCGCGTGGCCACTCAGCTACACCGACCCAGCCCCCGGGCAGGTGGCGCTAGGGGCGTGGCTAGACCCAAGCCCGGGACTGGAAGAGGGGCGGGACTGGCACGTGGGGACGTAACCCTCGGCAGATGGCGGCCGGGGTCCTCAAGCCCGATCAAGCCTGTCTCCCGGGATGCATCCAGTAGCCTTCACGCCCACTCGGAAGGCTGCTCTGGGGCGGCTGGACCCCCCATGCGTGGCCCTTTGCGGGCCTAGCGTGGCAACTCAGCTACACCGACCCAGCCCCCGGGCAGGTGGCGCTAGGGGCGTGGCTAGACCCAAGCCCGGAGCGGGAAGAGGGGCGGGACCAGCGCGCGGGGATGTAACCCTCGGCAGATGGCGGCCGGGGTCCTCAAGCCCGATCAAGCCTGTCTCCCGGGATGCATCCAGTAGCCTTCACGCCCACTCGGAAGGCTGCTCTGGGGCGGCTGGACCCCCAACGCGTAACCCTTTGCGGGCCTAGCGTGGCAACTCAGGTACACCGGCCCAGCCCCCGGGCAGGTGGCGCTAGGGGCGTGGCTAGACCCAAGCCCGGGCCGGGAAGAGGGGCGGGACCGGCGCGCGGGGACGTAACCCTCGGCAGATGGCGGCCGGGGTCCTCAAGCCCGATCAAGCCTGTCTCCCGGGATGCATCCAGTAGCCTTCACGCCCACTCGGAAGGCTGCTCTGGGGCGGCTGGACCCCCCACGCGTGGCCCTTTGCGGGCCTCACATGGCAACTCAGGTACACCGACCCAGCCCCCAGGCAGGTGGCGCTAGGGGCGTGGCTAGACCCAAGCCCGGGCCGGGAAGAGGGGCGGGACCTGCGCGCGGGGACGTAACCCTCGGCACATGGAGGCCGGGGTCCTCAAGCCCGATCAAGCCTGTCTCCTGGGATGCAACCAGTAGCCTTCACGCCCACTCGGAAGGCTGCTCTGGGGCGGCTGGACCCCCCACGCGTGGCCCTTTGCGGGCCTCACATGGCAACTCAGGTACACCGACCCACCCCCAGGCAGGTGGCGCTAGGGGCGTGGCTAGACCCAAGCCTGGGCCGGGAAGAGGGGCGGGAGAAGCACGCGGGGACCTAACCCTCGGCAGATGGCGGCCGGGGTCCTCAAGCCCGATCAAGCCTGTCTCCCGGGATGAAACCAGTAGCCTTCACGCCCACTCGGAAGGCTGCTCTGGGGCGGCTGGACCCCCCACGCGTGGCCCTTTGCGGGCCTCGCGTGGCCACTCAGCTACACCGACCCAGCCCCCGGGCAGGTGGCGCTAGGGGCGTGGCTAGACCCAAGCCCGGGACTGGAAGAGGGGCGGGACTGGCACGTGGGGACGTAACCCTCGGCAGATGGCGGTCGGGGTCCTCAAGCCCGATCAAGCCTGTCTCCCGGGATGCAACCAGTAGCCTTCACGCCCACTCGGAAGGCTGCTCTGGGGCGGCTGGACCCCCCACGCGTGGCCCTTTGCGGGCCTAGCGTGGCAACTCAGCTACACCGACCCAGCCCCCGGGCAGGTGGCGCTAGGGGCGTGGCTAGACCCAAGCCCGGGCCGGGAAGAGGGGCGGGACAAGCGCGCGGGGACCTAACCCTCGGCAGATGGCGGCCGGGGTCCTCAAGCCCGATCAAGCCTGTCTCCCGGGATGCATCCAGTAGCCTTCACGCCCACTCGGAAGGCTGCTCTGGGGCGGCTGGACCCCCAACGCGTAACCCTTTGCGGGCCTAGCGTGGCAACTCAGGTACACCGACCCAGCCCCCGGGCAGGTGGCGCTAGGGGCGTGGCTAGACCCAAGCCCGGGCCGGGAAGAGGGGCGGGACCGGCACGTAGGGACGTAACCCTCGGCAGGTGGCGGCCGGGGTCCTCAAGCCCGATCAAGCCTGTCTCCCGGGATGCAACCAGTAGCCTTCACGCCCATTCGGAAGGCTGCTCTGGGGCGGCTGGAACCCCCACGCGTGGCCCTTTGCGGGCCTCGCGTGGCAACTCAGGTACACCGACCCAGCCCCCGGGCAGGTGGCGCTAGGGGCGTGGCTAGACCCAAGCCTGGGCCGGGAAGAGGGGCGGGACCGGCACGTGGGCAAGTAACCCTCGGCACATGGCGGCCGGGGTCCTAAAGCCTGATCAAGCCTGTCTCCCGGGATGCATCCAGTAGCCTTCACGCCCATTCGGAAGGCTGCTCTGGGGCGGCTGGACCCCCCACGCGTGGCCCTTTGCGGGCCTAGCGTGGCCACTCAGGTACACCGACCCAGCCCAGAGGCAGGTGGGGCTAGGGGCGTGGCTAGACCCAAGCCCGGGCCGGGAAGAGGGGCGGGACCTGCGCGCGGGGACGTAACCCTCGGCAGATGGCTGCCGGGGTCCTCAAGCCCGATCAAGCCTGTCTCCTGGGATGCAACCAGTAGCCTTCACGCCCACTCGGAAGGCTGCACTGGGGCGGCTGGAACCCCCACGCGTGGCCCTTTGCGGGCCTCACATGGCAACTCAAGTACACCGACCCAGCCCCCAGGCAGGTGGCGCTAGGGGCGTGGCTAGACCCAAGCCCGGGCCGGGAAGAGGGGCGGGACAAGCGCGCGGGGACCTAACCCTCGGCAGATGGCGGCCGGTGTCCTCAAGCCCGATCAAGCCTGTCTCCCGGGATGCAACCAGTAGCCTTCACGCCCACTCGGAAGGCTGCTCTGGGGTGGCTGGACCCCCCACACGTGGCCCTTTGCGGGCCTAGCGTGGCCACTCAGCTACACCGACCCAGCCCCCGGGCAGGTGGCGCTAGGGGCGTGGCTAGACCCAATCACGGGACTGGAAGAGGGCCGGGACTGGCACGTGGGGACGTAACCCTCGGCAGATGGCGGCCGGGGTCCTCAAGCCCGATCAAGCCTGTCTCCCGGGATGCATCCAGTAGCCTTCACGCCCACTCGGAAGGCTGCTCTGGGGCGGCTGGACCCCCCACGCGTGGCCCTTTGCGGGCCTCGCGTGGCAACTCAGGTACACCGACCCAGCCCCCGGGCAGGTGGCGCTAGGGGCGTGGCTAGACCCAAGCCCGGGCCGGGAAGAGGGGCGGGACCGGCGCGCGGGGACCTAACCCTCGGCACATGGCGGCCGGGGTCCTCAAGCCCGATCAAGCCTGACTCCCGGGATGCAACCAGTAGCCGTCACGCCCACTCGGAAGGCTGCTCTGGGGTGGCTGGACCCCCCACGCGTGGCCCTTTGCGGGCCTCGCGTGGCCACTCAGGTACAGTGGCCCAGCCCCCGGGCAGGTGGCGCTAGGGGCGTGGCTAGACCCAAGCCCGGGCCAGGAAGAGGGGCGGGACAAGCGCGCGGGGACCTAACCCTCGGCACATGGTGGCCAGGGTCCTCAAGCCCGATCAAGCCTGTCTCCCGGGATGCAACCAGTAGCCTTCACGCCCACTCGGAAGGCTGCTCTGGGGCGGCTGGACCCCCCACGCGTAGCCCATTGCAGGCCTAGCGTGGCAACTCAGGTACACCGACCCAGCCCCCGGGCAGGTGGCGCTAGGGGCGTGGCTAGACCCAAGCCCGGGCCAGGAAGAGGGGCGGGACCTGCGCGCGGGGACGTAACCCTCGGCAGATGGCAGCCAGGGTCCTCAAGCCCGATCAAGCCTGTCTCCCGGGATGCAACCAGTAGCCTTCACGCCCACTCGGAAGGCTGCTCTGGGGCGGCTGGACCCCCAACGCGTGGCCTTTTGCGGGCCTCACGTGGCAACTCAGGTACACCGGCCCAGCCCCCGGGCAGGTGGCGCTAGGGGCATGGCTAGACCCAAGCCAGGGCCGGGAAGAGGGGCGGGACTGGCACGTGGGTACGTAACCCTCGGCAGATGGCGGCCGGGTCCTCAAGCCCGATCAAGCCTGTCTCCCGGGATGCAACCAGAAGCCTTCACGCCCACTCGGAAGGCTGCTCTGGGGCGGCTGGACCCCCACGCGTGGCCCTATGCGTGCCTCGCGTGGCAACTCAGGTACACTGGCCCAGCCACCAGGCAGGTGGCGCTAGGGGCGTGGCTAGACCCAAGCCCGGGCCGGGAAGAGGGGCGGGACAGGCGCGCGGGGACGCCACCCTCGGCAGATGGCGGCCGGGGTCCTCAAGCCCGATCAAGCCTGTCTCCTGGGATGCAACCAGTAGCCTTCACGCCCACTCGGAAGGCTGCTCTGGGGCGTCTGGACCCCCCACGCGTGGCCCTTTGCGGGCCTAGCGTGGCAACTCAGGTACACCGACCCAGCCCCCAGGCAGGTGGCGCTAGGGGCGTGGCTAGACCCAAGCCCGGGTCGGGAAGAGGGGCGGGACCGGCACGTGGGCACGTAACCCTCGGCAGATGGCGGCCGGGTCCTCAAGCCCGATCAAGCCTGTCTCCCGGGATGCAACCAGAAGCCTTCACGCCCACTCGGAAGGCTGCTCTGGGGCGGCTGGACCCCCACGCGTGGCCCTATGCGTGCCTCGCGTGGCAACTCAGGTACACTGGCCCAGCCATCAGGCAGGTGGCGCTAGGGGCGTGGCTAGACCCAAGCCCGGGCCGGGAAGAGGGGCGGGAGAAGCGCGCCGGGACGTAACCCTCGGCACATGGCGGCCGGGGTCCTCAAGCCCGATCAACCCTGTCTCCCGGGATGCAACCAGTAGCCTTCACGCCCACTCAGAAGGCTGCTCTGGGGCGGCTGGACCCCCCACGCGTGGCCCTTTGCGGGCCTAGCGTGGCAACTCAGGTACACCAACCCAGCCCCCAGGCAGGTGGCGCTAGGGGCGTGGCTAGACCCAAGCCCGGGCCGGGAAGAGGGGCGGGAGAAGCGCGCCGGGACGTAACCCTCGGCACATGGCGGCCGGGGTCCTCAAGCCCGATCAAGCCTGTCTCCCAGGATGCAACCAGTAGCCTTCACGCCCACTCGGAAGGCTACTCTGGGGCGGCTGGACCCCCCACGCGTGGCCCTTTGCGGGCCTCGCGTGGCAACTCAGGTACACCGTCCCAGCCCCCAGGCAGGTGGCGCTAGGGGCGTGGCTAGACCCAAGCCCGGGCCGGGAAGAGGGGCGGGACCGGCGCACGGGGACGTAACCCTCGGCAGATGGCGGCCGGGGTCCTCAAGCCCGATCAAGCCTGTCTCCCGGGATGCAACCAGTAGCCTTCACGCCCACTCGGAAGGCTGCTCTGGGGCGGCTGGACCCCCCACGCGTGGCCCTTTGCGGGCCTCGCGTGGCAACTCAGGTACACCAACCCAGCCCCCGGGCACGTGGCGCTAGGGGCGTGGCTAGACCCAAGCCCGGGCCGGGAAGAGGGGCGGGAGCGTCGCGAGGGGACGTAACCCTCGGCAGATGGCGGCCGGGGTCCTCAAGCCCGATCAAGCCTGTCTCCCGGGATGCAACCAGTAGCCTTCACGCCCACTCGGAAGGCTGCTCTGGGGCGGCTGGAACCCCCACGCGTGGCCCTATGCGGGCCTAGCGTGGCCCTTTGCGAGCCTCGCGTGGCAACTCAGGTACACCAACCCAGCCCCCGGGCAGGTGGCGTTAGGGGCGTGGCTAGACCCAAGCCCGGGACTGGAAGAGGGGCGGGACCTGCGCGCCGGGACGTAACCCTCGGCAGATGGCGGCCGGGGTCCTCAAGCCCGATCAAGCCTGTCTCCCGGGATGCAACCAGTAGCCTTCACGCCCACTCGGAAGGCTGCTCTGGGGCGGCTGGACCCCCCACGCGTGGCCCTTTGCGGGCCTAGCGTGGCAACTCAGGTACACCGACCCAGCCCCCGGGCAGGTGGCGCTAGGGGCGTGGCTAGACCCAAGCCCGGGCCGGGAAGAGGGGCGGGACCGGCGCGCGGGGACCTAACCCTCGGCAGATGGCGGCCGGGGTCCTCAAGCCAGATCAAGCCTGTCTCCCGGGATGCAACCAGTAGCCTTCACGCCCACTCGGAAGGCTGCTCTGGGGCGGCTGGACCCCTCACGCGTGGCCCTTTGCGGGCCTCGCGTGGCAACTCAGGTACACCAACCCAGCCCCCGGGCAGGTGGCGCTAGGGGCGTGGCTAGACCCAAGCCCGGGCCGGGAAGAGGGGCGGGTCTGGCGCGCGGGGACATAACCCTCGGCAGATGGCGGCCGGGGTCCTCAAGCCCGATCAAGCCTGTCTCCCGGGATGCAACCAGTAGCCTTCACGCCCACTCGGAAGGCTGCTCTGGGGTGGCTGGACCCCCCACGCGTGGCCTTTTGCGGGCCTAGCGTGGCAACTCAGGTACACCGACCCAGCCCCCAGGCAGGTGGCGCTAGGGGCGTGGCTAGACCCAAGCCCGGGCCGGGAAGAGGGGCGGGACCTGCGCGAGGGGACGTAACCCTCGGCAGATGGCGGCCGGGGTCCTCAAGCCCGATCAAGCCTGTCTCCCGGGATGCAACCAGTAGCCTTCACGCCCACTCGGAAGGCTGCTCTGGGGCGGCTGGACCCCCAACGCGTGGCCCTTTGCGGGCCTATCGTGGCCCTTTGCGGGCCTCGCGTGGCAACTCAGGTACACCAACCCAGCCCCCGGGCAGGTGGCGCTAGGGGCGTGGCTAGACCCAAGCCCGGGCCGGGAAGAGGGGCGGGACCTGCGCGCCGGGACGTAACCCTTGGCAGATGGCGGCCGGGGTCCTCAAGCCCGATCAAGCCTGTCTCCCGGGATGCAACCAGTAGCCTTCACGCCCACTCGGAAGGCTGCTCTGGGGCGGCTGGACCCCCCACGCGTGGCCCTTTGCGGGCCTCGCGTGGCAACTCAGGTACACCGACCCAGCCCCCAGGCAGGTGGCGCTAGGGGCGTGGCTAGACCCAAGCCCGGGCCGGGAAGAGGGGCGGGACCGGCACCTGGGCACGTAACCCTCGGCAGATGGCGGCCGGGGTCCTCAAGCCCGATCAAGCCTGTCTCCCGGGATGCAACCAGTAGCCTTCACGCCCACTCGGAAGGCTGCTCTGGGGCGGCTGGACCCCCAACGCGTGGCCCTTTGCGGGCCTAGCGTGGCCCTTTGCGGGCCTCGCGTGGCAACTCAGGTACACCAACCCAGCCCCCAGGCAGGTGGCGCTAGGGGCGTGGCTAGACCCAAGCCCGGGCCGGGAAGAGGGGCGGGACCAGCGCGCAGGGACGTAACCCTCGGCAGATGGCAGCCGGGGTCCTCAAGCCCGATCAAGCCTGTCTCCCGGGATGCAACCAGTAGCCTTCACGCCCACTCGGAAGGCTGCTCTGGGGCGGCTGGACCCCCACGCGTGGCCCTTTGCGGGCCTCGCGTGGCAACTCAGGTACACCGGCCCAACCCCCGGGCACGTGGCGCTAGGGGCGTGGCTAGACCCAAGCCCGGGCCGGGAAGAGGGGCGGGACTGGCGAGCGGGGACCTAACACTCGGCAGATGGCGGCCGGGGTCCTCAAGCCCAATCAAACCTGTCTCCCAGGATGCAACCAGTAGCCTTCACGCCCACTCGGAAGGCTGCTCTGGGGCGGCTGGACCCCCCACGCGTGGCCCTTTCCGGGCCTAGGGTGGCAACTCAGGTACACCAACCCAGCCCCCGGGCAGGTGGCGCTAGGGGCGTGGCTAGACCCAAGCCCGGGCCGGGAAGAGGGGCGGGACCGGTACGCGGGGACGTAACCCTCGGCACATGGCGGCCGGGGTCCTCAAGCCCGATCAAGCCTGTCTCCCGGGATGCAACCAGTAGCCTTCACGCCCACTCGGAAGGCTGCTCTGGGGCGGCTGGACCCCCCACGCGTGGCCCATTGCGGGCCTCGCGTGGCAACTCAGGTACACCAACCCAGCCCCCGGGCACGTGGCGCTAGGGGCGTGGCTAGACCCAAGCCCGGGCCGGGAAGAGGGGCGGTTCTGGCG
The DNA here is from genome assembly GCF_017591425.1 of Ochotona curzoniae. Lineage (NCBI taxonomy): Eukaryota > Metazoa > Chordata > Mammalia > Lagomorpha > Ochotonidae > Ochotona > Ochotona curzoniae. The sequence goes on from NW_024465610.1 coordinate 33,649, forward strand.
CGCGGGGACGTAACCCTCGGCAGATGGCGGCCGGGGTCCTCAAGCCCGATCAAGCCTGTCTCCCGGGATGCAACCAGTAGCCTTCACGCCCACTCGGAAGGCTGCTCTGGGGCGGCTGGACCCCCCACGCGTGGCCCTTTGCGGGCCTCGCGTGGCAACTCAGGTACACCAACACAGCCCCCAGGCAGGTGGCGCTAGGGGCGTGGCTAGACCCAAGCCCGGGCCGGGAAGAGGGGCGGGACCGGCACCTGGGCACGTAACCCTCGGCAGATGGCGGCCGGGGTCCTCAAGCCCGATCAAGCCTGTCTCCCGGGATGCAACCAGTAGCCTTCACGCCCACTCGGAAGGCTGCTCTGGGGCGGCTGGACCCCCAACGCGTGGCCCTTTGCGGGCCTAGCGTGGCCCTTTGCGGGCCTCGCGTGGCAACTCAGGTACACCAACCCAGCCCCCGGGCAGGTGGCGCTAGGGCGTGGCTAGACCCAAGCCCGGGCCGGGAAGAGGGGCGGGACCAGCGCGCAGGGACGTAACCCTCGGCAGATGGCAGCCGGGTCCTCAAGCCCGATCAAGCCTGTCTCCCGGGATGCAACCAGAAGCCTTCACGCCCACTCGGAAGGTTGCTCTGGGGCGGCTGGACCCCCACGCGTGGCCCTATGCGTGCCTCGCGTGGCAACTCAGGTACACTGGCCCAGCCACCAGGCAGGTGGCGCTAGGGGCGTGGCTAGACCCAAGCCCGGGCCGGGAAGAGGGGCGGGTCTGGCGCGCGGGGACTTAACCCTCGGCACATGGCGGCCGGGGTCCTCAAGCCCGATCAAGCCTGTCTCCCGGGATGCAACCAGTAGCCTTCACGCCATCTCGGAATGCTGCTCTGGGGCGGCTGGACCCCCACGCGTGGCCCTATGCGTGCCTCGCGTGGCAACTCAGGTACACTGGCCCAGCCCCCAGGCAGGTGGCGCTAGGGGCGTGGCTAGACCCAAGCCCGGGCCGGGAAGAGGGGCGGGAGCGTCGCGAGGGGACGTAACCCTCGGCAGATGGCGGCCGGGGTCCTCAAGCCCGATCAAGCCTGTCTCCCGGGATGCAACCAGTAGCCTTCACGCCCACTCGGAAGGCTGCTCTGGGGCGGCTGGACCCCCCACGCGTGGCCCTTTGCGGGCCTCGCGTGGCAACTCAGGTACACCGACCCAGCCCCCGGGCAGGTGGCGCTAGGGGCGTGGCTAGACCCAAGCCCGGGCCGGGAAGAGGGGCGGGACCTGCGCGCAGGGAATAACCCTCGCAGATGGCGGCCGGGGTCCTCAAGCCCGATCAAGCCTGTCTCCCGGGATGCAACCAGTAGCCTTCACGCCCACTCGGAAGGCTGCTCTGGGGCGGCTGGACCCCCCACGCGTTGCCCTTTGCGGGCCTAGCGTGGCAACTCAGGTACACCAACCCAGCCCCCGGGCAGGTGGCGCTAGGGGCGTGGCTAGACCCAAGCCCGGGCCGGGAAGAGCGGCGGGTCTGGCGCGCGGGGACTTAACCCTCGGCAGATGGCGGCCGGGGTCCTCAAGCCCGATCAAGCCTGTCTCCCGGGATGCAACCAGTAGCCTTCACGCCCACTCGGAAGGCTGCTCTGGGGCGGCTGGACCCCCCACGCGTGGCCCTTTGCGGGCCTAGCGTGGCAACTCAGGTACACCGACCCAGGCCCCCGGGCAGGTGGCGCTAGGGGCGTGGCTAGACCCAAGCCCGGGCCGGGAAGAGCGGCGGGTCTGGCGCGCGGGGACTTAACCCTCGGCAGATGGCGGCCGGGGTCCTCAAGCCCGATCAAGCCTGTCTCCCGGGATGCAACCAGTAGCCTTCACGCCCACTCGGAAGGCTGCTCTGGGGCGGCTGGACCCCCCACGCGTGGCCCTTTGCGGGCCTAGCGTGGCAACTCAGGTACACAGGCCCAGCCCCCGGGCAGGTGGCGCTAGGGGCGTGGCTAGACCCAAGCCCGGGCCGGGAAGAGTGGCGGGACCGGCACGTGGGCACGTAACCCTCGGCAGATGGCGGCCGGGGTCCTCAAGCCCGATCAAGCCTGTCTCCCGGGATGCATCCAGTAGCTTTCAGGCCCACTCGGAAGGCTGCTGTGGGGCGGCTGGACCCCCCACGCGTGGCCCTTTGCGGGCCTCGCGTGGCAACTCAGGTACACCAACCCAGCACCCGGGCAGGTGGCGCTAGGGGCATGGCTAGACCCAAGCCCGGGCCGGGAAGAGGGGCGGGACCTGCGCGCGGGGACATAACCCTCGGCAGATGGCGGCCGGGGTCCTCAAGCCCGATCAAGCCTGTCTCCCGGGATGCAACCAGTAGCCTTCACGCCCACTCGGAAGGCTGCTCTGGGGTGGCTGGACCCCCCACGCGTGGCCCTTTGCGGGCCTAGCGTGGCCCTTTGCGGGCCTCGCGTGGCAACTCAGGTACACCAACCCAGCCCCCGGGCAGGTGGCGCTAGGGGCGTGGCTAGACCCAAGCCCGGGCCGGGAAGAGGGGCGGGACCAGCGCGCAGGGACGTAACCCTCGGCAGATGGCAGCCGGGGTCCTCAAGCCCGATCAAGCCTGTCTCCCGGGATGCAACCAGTAGCCTTCACGCCCACTCGGAAGGCTGCTCTGGGGCGGCTGGACCCCCACGCGTGGCCCTATGCGTGCCTCGCGTGGCAACTCAGGTACACCGGCCCAACCCCCGGGCAGGTGGCGCTAGGGGCGTGGCTAGACCCAAGCCCGGGCCGGGAAGAGGGGCGGGACTGGCGGGCGGGGACCTAACACTCGGCAGATGGCGGCCGGGGTCCTCAAGCCCAATCAAACCTGTCTCCCAGGATGCAACCAGTAGCCTTCACGCCCACTCGGAAGGCTGCTCTGGGGCGGCTGGACCCCCCACGCGTGGCCCATTGCGGGCCTCGCGTGGCAACTCAGGTACACCGACCCAGCCCCCGGGCAGGTGGCGCTAGGGGCGTGGCTAGACCCAAGCCCGGGCCGGGAAGAGGGGCGGGACCGGCACGTGGGCACGTAACACTCGGCACATGGCGGCCGGGGTCCTCAAGCCCGATCAAGCCTGTCTCCCGGGATGCAACCAGTAGCCTTCACGCCCACTCGGAAGGCTGCTCTGGGGCGGCTGGACCCCCAACGCGTGGCCCTTTGCGGGCCTCACGTGGCAACTCAGGTACACCAACCCAGCCCCCGGGCAGGTGGCGCTAGGGGCATGGCTAGACCCAAGCCAGGGCCGGGAAGAGGGGCGGGACTGGCACGTGGGTACGTAACCCTCGGCAGATGGCGGCCGGGGTCCTCAAGCCCGATCAAGCCTGTCTCCCGGGATGCAACCAGAAGCCTTCACGCCCAACCGGAAGGCTGCTCTGGGGCGGCTGGACCCCCACGCGTGGCCCTATGCGTGCCTCGCGTGGCAACTCAGGTACACTGGCCCAGCCACCAGGCAGGTGGCGCTAGGGGCGTGGCTAGACCCAAGCCCGGGCCAGGAAGAGGGGCGGGTCTGGCGCGCGGGGACTTATCCCTCGGCACATGGCGGCCGGGGTCCTCAAGCCCGATCAAGCCTGTCTCCCGGGATGCAACCAGTAGCCTTCACGCCCACTCGGAAGGCTGCTCTGGGGCGGCTGGACCCCCACGCGTGGCCCTATGCGTGCCTCGCGTGGCAACTCAGGTACACTGGCCCAGCCCCCAGGCAGGTGGCGCTAGGGGCGTGGCTAGACCCAAGCCCGGGCCGGGAAGAGGGGCGGGAGCGTCGCGAGGGGACGTAACCCTCGGCACATGGCGGCCGGGGTCCTCAAGCCCGATCAAGCCTGTCTCCCAGGATGCAACCAGTAGCCTTCACGCCCACTCGGAAGGCTGCTCTGGGGCGGCTGGACCCCCAACGCGTGGCCCTTTGCGGGCCTAGCGTGGCCCTTTGCTGGCCTCGCGTGGCAACTCAGGTACACCGACCCAACCCCCGGGCAGGTGGCGCTAGGGGCGTGGCTAGACCCAAGCCTGGGCCGGGAAGAGGGGCGGGACCGGCGCGCGGGGACGTAACCCTCGGCAGATGGCGGCCGGGGTCCTCAAGCCCGATCAAGCCTGTCTCCCGGGATGCAACCAGTAGCCTTCACGCCCACTCGGAAGGCTGCTCTGGGGGGGCTGGACCCCCCACGCGTGGCCCTTTGCGGGCCTAGCGTGGCAACTCAGGTACACCAACCCAGCCCCCGGGCAGGTGGCGCTAGGGGCGTGGCTAGACCCAAGCCCGGGCCGGGAAGAGCGGCGGGTCTGGCGCGCGGGGACTTAACCCTCGGCAGATGGCGGCCGGGGTCCTCAAGCCCGATCAAGCCTGTCTCCCGGGATGCAACCAGTAGCCTTCACGCCCACTCGGAAGGCTGCTCTGGGGCGGCTGGACCCCCCACGCGTGGCCCTTTGCGGGCCTAGCGTGGCAACTCAGGTACACCGACCCAGCCCCCAGGCAGGTGGCGCTAGGGGCGTGGCTAGACCCAAGCCCGGGCCTGGAAGAGGGGCGGGACCGGCGCGTGGGCAAGAAACCCTCGGCACATGGCGGCCGGGGTCCTCAAGCCCGATCAAGCCTGTCTCCCGGGATGCAACCAGTAGCCTTCACGCCCACTCGGAAGGCTGCTCTGGGGCGGCTGGACCCCCAACGCGTGGCCCTTTGCGGGCCTAGCGTGGCCCTTTGCTGGCCTCGCGTGGCAACTCAGGTACACCGACCCAACCCCCGGGCAGGTGGCGCTAGGGGCGTGGCTAGACCCAAGCCTGGGCCGGGAAGAGGGGCGGGACCGGCGCGCGGGGACGTAACCCTCGGCAGATGGCGGCCGGGGTCCTCAAGCCCGATCAAGCCTGTCTCCCGGGATGCAACCAGTAGCCTTCACGCCCACTCGGAAGGCTGCTCTGGGGCGGCTGGACCCCCCACGCAGGGTCCTCAAGCCCGATCAAGCCTGTCTCCCGGGATGCAACCAGTAGCCTTCACGCCCACTCGGAAGGCTGCTCTGGGGCGGCTGGACCCCCCACGCGTGGCCCTTTGCGGGCCTAGCGTGGCAACTCAGGTACACTGACCCAGCCCCCGGGCAGGTGGCGCTAGGGGCGTGGCTAGACCCAAGCCCGGGCCGGGAAGAGGGGCGGGAGAAGCGCGCCGGGACGTAACCCTCGGCACATGGCGGCCGGGGTCCTCAAGCCCGATCAAGCCTGTCTCCCGGGATGCAACCAGTAGCCTTCACGCCCACTCGGAAGGCTGCTCTGGGGCGGCTGGACCCCCTACGCGTGGCCCTTTGCGGGCCTAGCGTGGCCACTCAGCTACACCGACCCAGCCCCCGGGCAGGTGGCGCTAGGGGCGTGGCTAGACCCAAGCCCGGGCCGGGAAGAGGGGCGGGACCGGCACGTGGGCACCTAACCCTCGGTACATGGCGGCCGGGGTCCTCAAGCCCGATCAAGCCTGTCTCCCGGGATGCAACCAGTAGCCTTCACGCCCACTCGGAAGGCTGCTCTGGGGCGGCTGGACCACCCACGCGTGGCCCTTTGCGGGCCTAGCGTGGCAACTCAGCTACACCGACCCAGCCCCCGGGCAGGTGGCGCTAGGGGCGTGGCTAGACCCAAGCCTGGGCCGGGAAGAGCGGCGGGACCTGCGCGCGGGGACGTAACCCTCGGCACATGGCGGCCGGGGTCCTCAAGCCCGATCAAGCCTGTCTCCTGGGATGCAACCAGTAGCCTTCACGCCCACTCAGAAGGCTGCTCTGGGGCGGCTGGACCCCCCACGCGTGGCCCTTTGCGGGCCTCACGTGGCAACTCAGGTACACCAACCCAGCCCCCGGGCAGGTGGCGCTAGGGGCATGGCTAGACCCAAGCCCGGGCCGGGAAGAGGGGCGGGACCTGCGCGCGGGGACGTAACCCTCGGCACATGGCGGCCGGGGTCCTCAAGCCCGATCAAGCCTGTCTCCCGGGATGCAACCTGTAGCCTTCACGCCCACTCGGAAGGCTGCTCTGGGGCGGGTGGACCCCCCACGCGTGGCCCTTTGCGGGCCTCGCGTGGCAACTCAGGTACACCAACCCAGCCCCCGGGCAGGTGGCGCTAGGGGCGTGGCTAGACCCAAGCCCGGGCCGGGAAGAGGGGCGGGACCGGTGCGCAGGGACCTAACCCTCGGCAGATGGGGGCCGGGGTCCTCAAGCCCGATCAAGCCTGTCTCCCGGGATGCAACCAGTAGCCTTCACGCCCACTCGGAAGGCTGCTCTGGGGCGGCTGGACCCCCCACGCGTGGCCCTTTGCGGGCCTAGCGTGGCAACTCAGGTACACCAACCCAGCCCCCGGGCAGGTGGCGCTAGGGGCGTGGCTAGACCCAAGCCCGGGCCGGAAAGAGGGGCGGGACCGGTGTGCGGGGACGTAACCCTCGGCAGATGGCGGCCGGGGTCCTCAAGCCCGATCAAGCCTGTCTCCCGGGATGCATCCAGTAGCCTTCACGCCCACTCGGAAGGCTGCTCTGGGGCGGCTGGACCCCCCACACGTGGCCCTTTGCGGGCCTCACATGGCAACTCAGGTACACCGACCCAGCCCCCGGGCAGGTGGCGCTAGGGGCGTGGCTAGACCCAAGCCCGGGCCGGGAAGAGGGGCGGGACCGGCGCGCGGGGACCTAACCCTCGGCACATGGCGGCCGGGGTCCTCAAGCCCGATCAAGCCTGTTTCCTGGGATGCAACCAGTAGCCTTCACGCCCACTCGGAAGGCTGCTCTGGGGCGGCTGGACCCCACACGCGTGGCCCTTTGCGGGCATAGCGTGGCAACTCAGGTACACCGGCCCAGCCCCCGGGCAGGTGGCGCTAGGGGCGTGGCTAGACCCAAGCCCGGGCCGGGAAGAGGGGCGGGACCGGTGCGCGAGGGGAAGTAACCCTCGGCACATGGCGGCCGGGGTCCTCAAGCCCGATCAAGCCTGTCTCCTGGGATGCAACCAGTAGCCTTCACGCCCACTCGGAAGGCTGCTCTGGGGCGGCTGGACCCCCCACGCAGGGTCCTCAAGCCCGATCAAGCCTGTCTCCCGGAATGCAACCAGTAGCCTTCACGCCCTCTCGGAAGGCTGCTCTGGGGCGGCTGGACCCCCCACGCGTGGCTTTTTGCTTGCCTCGCGTGGCAACTCAGGTAAACCAACCCAGCCCCCGGGCAGGTGGCGCTAGGGGCGTGGCTAGACCCAAGCCCGGGCCGGGAAGAGGGGCGGGACCTGCGCGTGGGGACCTAACCCTCGGCAGATGGCGGCCGGGGTCCTCAAGCCCGATCAAGCCTGTCTCCCGGGATGCAACCAGTAGCCTTCACGCCCACTCGGAAGGCTGCTCTGGAGCGGCTGGACCCCCCACGCGTGGCCCTTTGCGGGCCTAGCGTGGCAACTCAGGTACACCGACCCAGCCCCCGGGCAGGTGGCGCTAGGGGCGTGGCTAGACCCAAGCCCGGGCCGGGAAGATGGGCGGGACTGGCGCACGGGGACGTAACCCTCGGCACATGGCGGCCGGGGTCCTCAAGCCCGATCAAGCATGTCTCCCGGGATGCATCCAGTAGCCTTCACGCCCACTCGGAAGGCTGCTCTGGGGCGGCTGGACCCCCCCACGCGTGGCCCTTTGCTTGCCTCGCGTGGCAACTCAGGTACACCGACCCAGCCCCCGGGCAGGTGGCGCTAGGGGCGTGGCTAGACCCAAGCCCGGGCCGGGAAGAGGGGCGGGACCGGCGCGCGGGGACGTAACCCGCCGCAGGTGGCGGCCGGGGTCCTCAAGCCCGATAAAGCCTGTCTCCCGGGATGCAACCAGTAGCCTTCACGCCCACTCGGAAGGCTGCTCTGGGGTGGCTGGACCCCCCACGCGTGGCCCTTTGCGGGCCTCACATGGCAACTCAGGTACACCGACCCAACCCCCAGGCAGGTGGCGCTAGGGGCGTGGCTAGACCCAAGCCCGGGCCGGGAAGAGGGGCGGGACCGGCGCGCGGGGACCTAAACCTTGGCAGATGGCGGCCGGGGTCCTCAAGCCCGATCAAGCCTGTTTCCTGAGATGCAACCAGTAGCCTTCACGCCCACTCGGAAGGCTGCTCTGGGGCGGCTGGACCCCCCACGCGTGGCCCTTTGCGGGCCTAGCGTGGCAACTCAGGTACACCGGCCCAGCCCCCGGGCAGGTGGCGCTAGGGGCGTGGCTAGACCCAAGCCCGGGCCGGGAAGAGTGGCGGGACCGGTGCGCGAGGGGAAGTAACCCTCGGCACATGGCGGCCGGGGTCCTCAAGCCCGATCAAGCCTGTCTCCTGGGATGCAACCAGTAGCCTTCACGCCCACTCGGAAGGCTGCTCTGGGGCGGCTGGACCCCCCACGCGTGGCCCTTTGCGGGCCTAGCGTGGCAACTCAGGTACACCGACCCAGCCCCCGGGCAGGTGGCGCTAGGGGCGTGGCTAGACCCAAGCCCGGGTCGGGAAGAGGGGCGGGACCGGCACGTGGGCACGTAACCCTCGGCAGATGGCGGCCGGGGTCCTCAAGCCCGATCAAGCCTGTCTCCCGGGATGCAACCAGTAGCCTTCACGCCCACTCGGAAGGCTGCTCTGGGGCGGCTGGACCCCCCCACGCGTGGCCCTTTGCTTGCCTCGCGTGGCAACTCAGGTACACGGACCCAGCCCCCGGGCAGGTGGCGCTAGGGGCGTGGCTAGACCCAAGCCCGGGCCGGGAAGAGGGGCGGGACCGGCGCACGGGGACCTAACCCTTGGCAGGTGGCGGCCGGGGTCCTCAAGCCCGATCAAGCCTGTCTCCCGGGATGCAACCAGTAGCCTTCACGCCCACTCGGAAGGCTGCTCTGGGGAGGCTGGACCCCCCACCCGTGGCCGTTTGCGCGCCTAGCGTGGCCACTCAGGTACACCGAACCAGCCCCCGGGCAGGTGGCGCTAGGGGCGTGGCTAGACCCAAGCCCGGGCCGGGAAGAGGGGCGGGACCGGTACGCGGGGAAGTAACCCTTGGCAGATGGCGGCCGCGGTCCTCAAGCCCGATCAAGCCTGTCTCCCGGGATGAAACCATTAGCCTTCACGCCCACTCGGAAGGCTGCTCTGGGGCGGCTGGACCCCCCACCCGTGGCCCTTTGCGGGCCTAGCGTGGCCACTCAGGTACACCGACCCAGCCCCCGGGCAGGTGGCGCTAGGGGCGTGGCTAGACCCAAGCCCAGGCCAGGAAGAGGGGCGGGTCCGGCGCGCGGGGACGTAACCTTCGGCAGATGGCGGCCGGGGTCCTCAAGCCCGATCAAGCCTGTCTCCCGGGATGCAACCAGCAGCCTTCAAGCCCACTTGGAAGGCTGCTCTGGGGCGGCTGGACCCCCCACGTGTGGGCCTTTGCGGGCCTAGCGTGGCAACTCAGGTACACCGGCCCAGCCCCCGGGCAGGTGGCGCTAGGGGCGTGGCTAGACCCAAGCCCGGGCCGGGAAGAGCGGCGGGTCTGGCGCGCAGGGACTTAACCCTCGGCAGATGGCGGCCGGGGTCCTCAAGCCCGATCAAGCCTGTCTCCCGGGATGCAACCAGTAGCCTTCACGTCCACTCGGAAGGCTGCTCTGGGGCGGCTGGACCCCCCACGCGTGGCCCTTTGCGGGCCTAGCGTGGCCACTCAGGTACACCGACCCAGCCCCCAGGCAGGTGGCGCTAGGGGCGTGGCTAGACCCAAGCCCAGGCCAGGAAGAGGGGCGGGTCCGGCACGCGGGGAAGTAACCCTCGGCAGATGGCGGCCGGGGTCCTCAAGCCCGATCAAGCCTGTCTCCCGGGATGCAACCAGCAGCCTTCACGCCCACTTGGAAGGCTGCTCTGGGGCGGCTGGACCCCCCACGTGTGTGCCTTTGCGGGCCTAGCGTGGCAACTCAGGTACACCGGCCCAGCCCCCAGGCAGGTGGCGCTAGGGGCATGGCTAGACCCAAGCCCGGGCCGGGAAGAGGGGCGGGACCAGCGCGCGGGGACCTAACACTCGGCAGATGGCGGCCGGGGTCCTCAAGCCCGATCAAGCCTGTCTCCCGGGATGCAACCAGTAGCCTTCACGTCCACTCGGAAGGCTGCTCTGGGGCGGCTGGACCCCGCACGCGTGGCCCTTTGCGGGCCTAGCGTGGCCACTCAGGTACACCGACCCAGCCCCCAGGCAGGTGGCGCTAGGGGCGTGGCTAGACCCAAGCCCGGGCCAGGAAGAGGGGCGGGACCGGCGCGCGGGGACGTAACCCTCGGCACATGGCGGCCGGGGTCCTCAAGCCCGATCAAGCCTGTCTCCCGGGATGCAACCAGTAGCCTTCACGCCCACTCGGAAGGCTGCTCTGGGGAGGCTGGACCCCCCACGTGTGGCCCTTTGCGGGCCTAGGGTGGCAACTCAGGTACACCGGCCCAGCCCCCAGGCAGGTGGCGCTAGGGGCGTGGCTAGACCCAAGCCCGGGACTGGAAGAGGGGCGGGACCGGCGCGCGGGGACCTAACCCTCGGCAGATGGCGGCCGGGGTCCTCATGCCCGATCAAGCCTGTCTCCCGGGATGCAACCAGTAGCCTTCACGCCCACTCGGAAGGCTGCTCTGGGGCGGCTGGACCCCCCATGCGTGGCCATTTTCGGGCCTAGCGTGGCCACTCAGGTACACCGACCCAGCCCCCGGGCAGGTGGCGCTAGGGGCGTGGCTAGACCCAAGCCCGGGCCGGGAAGAGGGGCGGGACCGGTACGCGGGGACCTAACTCTCGGCAGGTGGCGGCCGGGGTCCTCAAGCCCGATCAAGCCTGTCTCCCGGGATGCAACCAGTAGCCTTCACGTCCACTCGGAAGGCTGCTCTGGGGCGGCTGGACACCCAACCCGTGGCCGTTTGCGCGCCTAGCGTGGCAACTCAGGTACACCAACCCAGCCCCCTGTCAGGTGGCGCTAGGGGCGTGGCTAGACCCAAGCCCGGGACTGGAAGAGGGGCGGGACCGGTACGCGGGGACCTAACTCTCGGCAGGTGGCGGCCGAGGTCCTCAAGCCCGATCAAGCCTGTCTCCCGGGATGCAACCAGTAGACTTCACGCCCACTCGGAAGGCTGCTCTGGGGCGGCTGGACCCCCCACCCGTGGCCGTTTGCGCGCCTAGCGTGGCCACTCAGGTACACCGGCCCAGCCCCCGGGCAGGTGGCGCTAGGGGCGTGGCTAGACCCAAGCCCGGGCCGGGAAGAGGGGCGGGACCGGCGCACGGGGACCTAACCCTCGGCAGATGGCGGCCGGGGTCCTCAAGCCCGATCAAGCCTGTCTCCCGGGATGAAACCATTAGCCTTCACGCCCACTCGGAAGGCTGCTCTGGGGCGGCTCGACCCCCCACGCGTGGCCCTTTGCGGGCCTAGGGTGGCAACTCAGGTACACCAACCCAGCCCCCTGTCAGGTGGCGCTAGGGGCGTGGCTAGACCCAAGCCCGGGCCGGGAAGAGGGGCGGGACCGGCGCGCGGGGAGCTAACTCTCGGCAGGTGGCGGCCGGGGTCCTCAAGCCCGATCAAGCCTGTCTCCCGGGATGCAACCAGTAGCCTTCACGCCCACTCGGAAGGCTGCTCTGGGGCGGCTGGACCCCCCACGCGTGGCCCTTTGCGGGCCTAGCGTGGCCACTCAGGTACACCTGCCCAGCCCCCGGGCAGGTGGCGCTAGGGGCGTGGCTAGACCCAAGCCCGGGCCGGGAAGAGGGGCGGGACCGGCGCGCCGGGACCTAACCCTCGGCACATGGCGGCCGGGTTCCTCAAGCCCGATCAAGCCTGTCTCCCGGGATGCAACCAGTAGCCTTCACGCCCACTCGGAAGGCTGCTCTGGGGCGGCTGGACCCCCAACCGGGGCCCTTTGCGGGCCTAGCGGGGCAACTCAGGTACACCGACCCAGCCCCCGGGCAGTTGGCGCTAGGGGCGTGGCTAGACCCAAGCCCAGGCCAGGAAGAGGGGCGGGTCTGGCGCGCGGGGACGTAACCTTCGGCAGATGGCGGCCGGGGTCCTCAAGCCCGATCAAGCCTGTCTCCCGGGATGCAACCAGCAGCCTTCACGCCCACTTGGAAGGCTGCTCTGGGGCGGCTGGACACCCCACCCGTGGCCGTTTGCGCGCCTAGCGTGGCAACTCAGGTACACCGGCCCAGCCCTCGGGCAGGTGGCGCTAGGGGCGTGGCTAGACCCAAGCCCGGGCCGGGAAGAGGGGCGGGACCGGCGCGAGGGGACGTAACCCTCGGCAGATGGCGGCCGGGGTCCTCAAGCCCGATCAAGCCTGTCTCCCGGGATGCATCCAGTAGCCTTCACGCCCACTCGGAAGGCTGCTCTGGGGCGGGTGGACCCCCCACCCGTGGCCCTTTGCGGGCCTAGCGTGGCAACTCAGGTACACCAACCCAACTCCCGGGCAGGTGGCGCTAGGGGCGTGGCTAGACCCAAGCCCAGGCCGGGAAGAGGGGCGGGACCGGCGCGCGGGGACCTAACCCTCGGCAGGTGGCGGCCGGGGTCCTCAAGCCCGATCAAGCCTGTCTCCCGGGATGCAACCAGCAGCCTTCACGCCCACTCGGAAGGCTGCTCTGGGGCGGCTGGACCCCCCACGCGTGGCCCTTTGCAGGCCTAGCGTGGCAACTCAGGTGCACCGACCCAGCCCCCGGGAAGGTGGCGCTAGGGGCGTGGCTAGACCTAAGCCCGGGCCAGGAAGAGGGGCGGGACCAGCGCGCGGGGACCTAACCCTCGGCAGATGGCGGCCGGGGTCCTCAAGCCCGATCAAGCCTGTCTCCCGGGATGCAACCAGTAGCCTTCACGCCCACTCGGAAGGCTGCTCTGGGGCGGCTGGACCCCCCACGCGTGGCCCTTTGCGGGCCTAGCGTGGCAACTCAGGTACACCGACCCAGGCCCCCGAGCAGGTGGCGCTAGGGGCGTGGCTAGACCCAAGCCCGGGCCAGGAAGAGGGGCGGGACCCGCGCGCGGGGACGTAACCCTCGGCAGGTGGCGGCCGGGGTCCTCAAGCCCGATCAAGCCTGTCTCCCGGGATGAAACCAGTAGCCGTCACGCCCACTCGGAAGGCTGCTCTGGGGCGGCTGGACCCCCCACGCGTGGCCCTTTGCGGGCCTAGCGTGGCCACTCAGGTACACCGACCCAGCCCCCGGGCAGGTGGCGCTAGGGGCGTGGCTAGACCCAAGCCCAGGCCAGGAAGAGGGGCGGGACCCGCGCGCGGGGACGTAACCTTCGGCAGATGGCGGCCGGGGTCCTCAAGCCCGATCAAGCCTGTCTCCCGGGATGCAACCAGCAGCCTTCAAGCCCACTTGGAAGGCTGCTCTGGGGCGGCTGGACCCCCCACGTGTGGGCCTTTGCGGGCCTAGCGTGGCAACTCAGGTACACCGGCCCAGCCCCCGGGCAGGTGGCGCTAGGGGCGTGGCTAGACCCAAGCCCGGGCCGGGAAGAGGGGCGGGACCGGCGCGCGGGGACTTAACCCTCGGCAGATGGCGGCCGGGGTCCTCAAGCCCGATCAAGCCTGTCTCCCGGGATGCAACCAGTAGCCTTCACGTCCACTCGGAAGGCTGCTCTGGGGCGGCTGGACCCCCCACGCGTGGCCCTTTGCGGGCCTAGCGTGGCCACTCAGGTACACCGACCCAGCCCCCAGGCAGGTGGCGCTAGGGGCGTGGCTAGACCCAAGCCCAGGCCAGGAAGAGGGGCGGGTCCGGCACGCGGGGAAGTAACCCTCGGCAGATGGCGGCCGGGGTCCTCAAGCCCGATCAAGCCTGTCTCCCGGGATGCAACCAGCAGACTTCACGCCCACTTGGAAGGCTGCTCTGGGGCGGCTGGACCCCCCACGTGTGTGCCTTTGCGGGCCTAGCGTGGCAACTCAGGTACACCGGCCCAGCCCCCAGGCAGGTGGCGCTAGGGGCATGGCTAGACCCAAGCCCGGGCCGGGAAGAGGGGCGGGACCAGCGCGCGGGGACCAAACCCTCGGCACATGGCGGCCGGGGTCCTCAAGCCCGATCAAGCCTGTCTCCCGGGATGCAACCAGTAGCCTTCACGTCCACTCGGAAGGCTGCTCTGGGGCGGCTGGACCCCGCACGCGTGGCCCTTTGCGGGCCTAGGGTGGCAACTCAGGTACACCGACCCAGCCCCCGGGCAGGTGGCGCTAGGGGCGTGGCTAGACCCAAGCCCGGGCCAGGAAGAGGGGCGGGACCGGCGCACGGGGACGTAACCCTCGGCACATGGCGGCCGGGGTCCTCAAGCCCGATCAAGCCTGTCTCCCGGGATGCAACCAGTAGCCTTCACGCCCACTCGGAAGGCTGCTCTGGGGAGGCTGGACCCCCCACGTGTGGCCCTTTGCGGGCCTAGGGTGGCAACTCAGGTACACCGGCCCAGCCCCCGGGCAGGTGGCGCTAGGGGCGTGGCTAGACCCAAGCCCGGGACTGGAAGAGGGGCGGGACCGGCGCGCGGGGACCTAACCCTCGGCAGATGGCGGCCGGGGTCCTCAAGCCCGATCAAGCCTGTCTCCCGGGATGCAACCAGTAGCCTTCACGCCCACTCGGAAGGCTGCTCTGGGGCGGCTGGACCCCGCACGCGAGGCCCTTTGCGGGCCTAGCGTGGCCACTCAGGTACACCGACCCAGCCCCCGGGCAGGTGGCGCTAGGGGCGTGGCTAGACCCAAGCCCGGGCCGGGAAGAGGGGCGGGACGGGCGCGCGGGGACCTAACCCTCGGCAGATGGCGGCCGGGGTCCTCAAGCCCGATCAAGCCTGTCTCCCGGGATGCAACCAGTAGCCTTCACGTCCACTCGGAAGGCTGCTCTGGGGCGGCTGGACACCCCACCCGTGGCCGTTTGCGCGCCTAGCGTGGCCACTCAGGTACACTGGCCCAGCCCCCTGTCAGGTGGCGCTAGGGGCGTGGCTAGACCCAAGCCCGGGCCGGGAAGAGGGGCGGGACCGGTACGCAGGGACGTAACTCTCGGCAGGTGGCGGCCGAGGTCCTCAAGCCCGATCAAGCCTGTCTCCCGGGATGCAACCAGTAGACTTCACGCCCACTCGGAAGGCTGCTCTGGGGCGGCTGGACCCCCCACCCGTGGCCGTTTGCGCGCCTAGCGTGGCCACTCAGGTACACTGGCCCAGCCCCCGGGCAGGTGGCGCTAGGGGCGTGGCTAGACCCAAGCCCGGGCCGGGAAGAGGGGCGGGACCGGCGCGCCGGGACCTAACCCTCGGCAGATGGCGGCCGGGTTCCTCAAGCCCGATCAAGCCTGTCTCCCGGGATGCAACCAGTAGCCTTCACGCCCACTCGGAAGGCTGCTCTGGGGCGGCTGGACCCCCCACGCGTGGCCCTTTGCGGGCCTAGCGTGGCAACTCAGGTACACCGACCCAGCCCCCGGGCAGGTGGCGCTAGGGGCGTGGCTAGACCCAAGCCCGGGCCAGGAAGAGGGGCGGGACCCGCGCGCGGGGACGTAACCCTCGGCAGGTGGCGGCCGGGGTCCTCAAGCCCGATCAAGCCTGTCTCCCGGGATGAAACCAGTAGCCGTCACGCCCACTCGGAAGGCTGCTCTGGGGCGGCTGGACCCCCCACGCGTGGCCCTTTGCGGGCCTAGCGTGGCCACTCAGGTACACGGACCCAGCCCCCAGGCAGGTGGCGCTAGGGGCGTGGCTAGACCCAAGCCCGGGCCGGGAAGAGGGGCGGGACCGGTGCGCGAGGGGAAGTAACCCTCGGCAGATGGCGGCCGGCGTCCTCAAGCCCGATCAAGCCTGTCTCCCGGGATGCAACCAGTAGCCTTCACGCCCACTCGGAAGGCTGCTCTGGGGCGGCTGGACCCCCCACGCGTGGCCCTTTGCGCGCCTAGCGTGGCAACTCAGGTACACCGACCCAGCCCCCAGGCAGGTGGCGCTAGGGGCGTGGCTAGACCCAAGCCCGGGCCAGGAAGAGGGGCGGGACCTGCGCGCGGGGACTTAACCCTCGGCAGATGGCAGCCGGGGTCCTCAAGCCCGATCAAGCCTGTCTCCCGGGATGCATCCAGTAGACTTCACGCCCACTCGGAAGGCTGCTCTGGGGCGGCTGGACCCCCCACGCGTGGCCCTTTGCGGGCCTAGCGTGGCAACTCAGGTACACCAACCCAACCCCCGGGCAGGTGGCGCTAGGGGCGTGGCTAGACCCAAGCCCGGGCCGGGAAGAGGTGCGGGACCGGCGCACGGGGACGTAACCCTCGGCACATGGCGGCCGGGGTCCTCAAGCCCGATCAAGCCTGTCTCCCGGGATGCAACCAGCAGCCTTCACGCCCACTCGGAAGGCTGCTCTGGGGCGGCTGGACCCCCCACGCGTGGCCCTTTGCGGGCCTAGCGTGGCAACTCAGGTACACCAACCCAACCCCCGGGCAGGTGGCGCTAGGGGCGTGGCTAGACCCAAGCCCGGCCCAGGAAGAGGGGCGGGACCGGCGCGCGGGGACCTAACCCTCGGCAGATGGCGGCCGGGGTCCTCAAGCCCGATCAAGCCTGTCTCCCGGGATGAAACCAGTAGCCTTCACGCCCACTCGGAAGGCTGCTCTGGGGCGGCTGGACCCCCCACGTGTGGCCCTTTGCGGGCCTAGCGTGGCCACTCAGGTACACGGACCCAGCCCCCAGGCAGGTGGCGCTAGGGGCGTGGCTAGACCCAAGCCCGGGCCAGGAAGAGGGGCGGGACCGGCGCGCGGGGAAGTAACTCTCGGCAGATGGCGGCCGGGGTCCTCAAGCCCGATCAAGCCTGTCTCCCGGGATGCAACCTTTAGCCTTCACGCCCACTCGGAAGGCTGCTCTGGGGCGGCTGGACCCCCCACGCGTGGCCCTTTGCGGGCCTAGCGTGGCAACTCAGGTACACCGACCCAGGCCCGGGCAGTTGGCGCTAGGGGCGTGGCTAGACCCAAGCCCGGGCCAGGAAGAGGGGCGGGACCGGTGCGCGAGGGGAAGTAACCCTCGGCACATGGCGGCCGGGGTCCTCAAGCCCGATCAAGCCTGTCTCCCGGGATGCATCCAGTAGCCTTCACGCCCACTCGGAAGGCTGCTCTGGGGCGGCTGGACCCCCCCACGCGTGGCCCTTTGCGGGCCTAGCATGGCAACTCAGGTACACCAACCCAACCCCCGGGCAGGTGGCGCTAGGGGCGTGGCTAGACCCAAGCCCGGGCCTGGAAGAGGGGCGGGACCGGCGCGCGGGGACGTAACCCTCGGCAGGTGGCGGCCAGGGTCCTCAAGCCCGATCAAGCCTGTCTCCCGGGATGCAACCAGCAGCCTTCACGCCCACTTGGAAGGCTGCTCTGGGGCGGCTGGACCCCCCACGCGTGGCCCTTTGCTTGCCTCGCGTGGCAACTCAGGTACACGGACCCAGCCCCCGGGCAGGTGGCGCTAGGGGCGTGGCTAGACCCAAGCCCGGGCCGGGAAGAGGGGCGGGACCAGCGCGCAGGGACGTAACCCTCGGCAGATGGCGGCCGGGGTCCTGAAGCCCGATCAAGCCTGTCTCCCGGGATGCAACCAGTAGCCTTCACGCCCACTCGGAAGGCTGCTCTGGGGCGGCTGGACCACCACGCTTGGCCCTTTGCGGGCCTCGCGTGGCAACTCAGGTACACCAACCCAGCCCCCAGGCAGGTGGCGCTAGGGGCGTGGCTAGACCCAAGCCCGGGCCGGGAAGAGGGGCGGGACCAGCACGTGGGCACGTAACCCTCGGCAGATGGCGGCCGGGGTCCTCAAGCCCGATCAAGCCTGTCTCCCGGGATGCAACCAGTAGCCTTCACGCCCACTCGGAAGGCTGCTCTGGGGCGGCTGGACCCCCCACGCGTGGCCCTTTGCGGGCCTCGCGTGGCAACTCAGGTACACCGACCCAGCCCCCGGGCAGGTGGCGCTAGGGGCGTGGCTAGACCCAAGCCCGGGCCGGGAAGAGGGGCGGGACCGTTGCGCGGGGACGTAACCCTCGGCAGATGGCGGCCGGGGTCCTCAAGCCCGATCAAGCCTGTCTCCCGGGATGCAACCAGTAGCCTTCACGCCCACTCGGAAGGCTGCTCTGGGGCGGCTGGACCCCCCACGCGTGGCCCTTTGCGGGCCTCGCGTGGCAACTCAGGTACACCGGCCCAGCCCCCGGGCAGGTGGCGCTAGGGGCGTGGCTAGACCCAAGCCCGGGCCGGGAAGAGGGGCGGCACCGGCGCACAGGGACTTAACCCTCGGCAGATGGCGGCCGGGGTCCTCAAGCCCGATCAAGCCTGTCTCCCGGGATGCAACCAGTAGCCTTCACGCCCACTCGGAAGGCTGCTCTGGGGCGGCTGGACCCCCAACGCGTGGCCCTTTGCGGGCTAGCGTGGCCCTTTGCGGGCCTCGCGTGGCAACTCAGGTACACCGACCCAGCCCGCGGGCAGGTGGCGCTAGGGGCGTGGCTAGACCCAAGCCCGGGCCGGGAAGAGGGGCGGGACCGGTGCGCGGGGACGTAACCCTCGGCAGATGGCGGCCGGGGTCCTCAAGCCCGATCAAGCCTGTCTCCCGGGATGCAACCAGTAGCCTTCACGCCCACTCGGAAGGCTGCTCTGGGGCGGCTGGACCCCCCACGCGTGGCCCTTTGTGGGCCTAGCGTGGCCTTGCGGGCCTCGCGTGGCAACTCAGGTACACCGACCCAGCCCCCAGGCAGGTGGCGCTAGGGGCGTGGCTAGACCCAAGCCCGGGCCGGGAAGAGGGGCGGGACCGGCGCACGGGGACCTAACCCTCGGCACATGGCGGCCGGGGTCCTCAAGCCCGATCAAGCCTGTCTCCCGGGATGCAACCAGTAGCCTTCACGCCCACTCGGAAGGCTGCTCTGGGGCGGCTGGACCCCCAACGCGTGGCCCTTTGCGGGCCTCGCGTGGCAACTCAGGTACACCGACCCAGCCCCGGGCAGGTGGCGCTAGGGGCGTGGCTAGACCCAAGCCCGGGCCGGGAAGAGGGGCGGGACCGGTGCGCGGGGACGTAACCCTCGGCAGATGGCGGCCGGGGTCTCAAGCCCGATCAAGCCTGTCTCCCGGGATGCAACCAGTAGCCTTCACGCCCACTCGGAAGGCTGCTCTGGGGCGGCTGGACCCCCACGCGTGGCCCTTTGGGGCCTAGCGTGGCCCTTTGCGGGCCTCGCGTGGCAACTCAGGTACACCAACCCAGCCCCCAGGCAGGTGGCGCTAGGGGCGTGGCTAGACCCAAGCCCGGGCCGGGAAGAGGGGCGGGACCGGCGCACGGGGACCTAACCCTCGGCACATGGCGGCCGGGGTCCTCAAGCCCGATCAAGCCTGTCTCCCGGGATGCAACCAGTAGCCTTCACGCCCACTCGGAAGGCTGCTCTGGGGCGGCTGGACCCCCAACGCGTGGCCCTTTGCGGGCCTAGCGTGGCCCTTTGCGGGCCTCGCGTGGCAACTCAGGTACACCAACCCAGCCCCCGGGCAGGTGGTGCTAGGGGCGTGGCTAGACCCAAGCCTGGGCCGGGAAGAGGGGCGGGACCAGCGCGCAGGGACGTAACCCTCGGCAGATGGCGGCCGGGGTCCTCAAGCCCGATCAAGCCTGTCTCCCGGGATGCAACCAGTAGCCTTCACGCCCACTCGGAAGGCTGCTCTGGGGCGGCTGGACCCCCACGCGTGGCCCTTTGCGGGCCTCGCGTGGCAACTCAGGTACACCAACCCAGCCCCCGGGCAGGTGGCGCTAGGGGCGTGGCTAGACCCAAGCCCGGGCCGGGAAGAGGGGCGGGACCGTTGCGCGCGGGGACCTAACCCTCGGCAGATGGCGGCCGGGGTCCTCAAGCCCGATCAAGCCTGTCTCCCGGGATGCAACCAGTAGCCTTCACGCCCACTCGGAAGGCTGCTCTGGGGCGGCTGGACCCCCCACGCGTGGCCCTTTGCGGGCCTAGCGTGGCAACTCAGGTACACTGGCCCAGCCCCCGGGCAGGTGGCGCTAGGGGCGTGGCTAGACCCAAATCCGGGCCGGGAAGAGGGGCGGGACCAGCGCGCAGGGACGTAACCCTCGGCACATGGCGGCCGGGGTCCTCAAGCCCGATCAAGCCTGTCTCCCGGGATGCAACCAGTAGCCTTCACGCCCACTCGGAAGGCTGCTCTGGGGCGAGTGGACCCCCCCTCGCGTGGCCCTTTGCGGGCCTAGCGTGGCCCTTTGCGGGCCTCGCGTGGCAACTCAGGTACACCGACCAAGCCCCCGGGCAGGTGGCGCTAGGGGCGTGGCTAGACCCAAGCCCGGGCCGGGAAGAGGGGCGGGTCTGACGCGCAGGGACGTAACCCTCGGCAGATGGCGGCCGGGGTCCTCAAGCCCGATCAAGCCTGTCTCCTGGGATGCAACCAGTAGCCTTCACGCCCACTCGGAAGGCTGCTCTGGGGCGGCTGGACCCCCAACGCGTGGCCCTTTGCGGTCCTAGCGTGGCCCTTTGCGGGCCTCGCGTGGCAACTCAGGTACACCAACCCAGCCCCCGGGCAGGTGGCGCTAGGGGCGTGGCTAGACCCAAGCCCGGGCCGGGAAGAGGGGCGGGACCAGCGCGCAGGGACGTAACCCTCGGCAGATGGCGGCCGGGGTCCTGAAGCCCGATCAAGCCTGTCTCCCGGGATGCAACCAGTAGCCTTCACGCCCACTCGGAAGGCTGCTCTGGGGCGGCTGGACCCCCACGCTTGGCCCTTTGCGGGCCTCGCGTGGCAACTCAGGTACACCAACCCAGCCCCCAGGCAGGTGGCGCTAGGGGCGTGGCTAGACCCAAGCCCGGGCCGGGAAGAGGGGCGGGACCAGCACGTGGGCACGTAACCCTCGGCAGATGGCGGCCGGGGTCCTCAAGCCCGATCAAGCCTGTCTCCCGGGATGCAACCAGTAGCCTTCACGCCCACTCGGAAGGCTGCTCTGGGGCGGCTGGACCCCCCACGCGTGGCCCTTTGCGGGCCTCGCGTGGCAACTCAGGTACACGGACCCAGCCCCCGGGCAGGTGGCGCTAGGGGCGTGGCTAGACCCAAGCCCGGGCCGGGAAGAGGGGCGGGACCGTTGCGCGCGGGGAGCTAACTCTCGGCAGGTGGCGGCCGGGGTCCTCAAGCCCGATCAAGCCTGTCTCCCGGGATGCAACCAGTAGCCTTCACGCCCACTCGGAAGGCTGCTCTGGGGCGGCTGGACCCCCCACGCGTGGCCCTTTGCGGGCCTCGCGTGGCAGCTCAGGTACACCGGCCCAGCCCCCGGGCAGGTGGCGCTAGGGGCGTGGCTAGACCCAAGCCCGGGCCGGGAAGAGGGGCGGGACTGGCGCACGGGGACCTAACCCTCGGCACATGGCGGCCGGGGTCCTCAAGCCCGATCAAGCCTGTATCCCGGGATGCAACCAGTAGCCTTCACGCCCACTCGGAAGGCTGCTCTGGGGCGGCTGGACCCCCAACGCGTGGCCCTTTGCGGTCCTAGCGTGGCCCTTTGCGGGCCTCGCGTGGCAACTCAGGTACACCGAACCAGCCCCCGGGCAGGTGGCGCTAGGGGCGTGGCTAGACCCAAGCCCGGGCCGGGAAGACTGGCGGGACCGGTGCGCGGGGACGTAACCCTCGGCAGATGGCGGCCGGGGTCCTCAAGCCCGATCAAGCCTGTCTCCCGGGATGCAACCAGTAGCCTTCACGCCCACTCGGAAGGCTGCTCTGGGGCGGCTGGACCCCCCACGCGTGGCCCTTTGCGGGCCTAGCGTGGCCCTTTGCGGGCCTCGCGTGGCAACTCAGGTACACCAACCCAGCCCCCGGGCAGGTGGTGCTAGGGGCGTGGCTAGACCCAAGCCTGGGCCGGGAAGAGGGGCGGGACCAGCGCGCAGGGACGTAACCCTCGGCAGATGGCGGCCGGGGTCCTCAAGCCCGATCAAGCCTGTCTCCCGGGATGCAACCAGTAGCCTTCACGCCCACTCGGAAGGCTGCTCTGGGGCGGCTGGACCCCCACGCGTGGCCCTTTGCGGGCCTCGCGTGGCAACTCAGGTACACCAACCCAGCCCCCGGGCAGGTGGCGCTAGGGGCGTGGCTAGACCCAAGCCCGGGCCGGGAAGAGGGGCGGGTCCTGGCGCGCGGGGACCTAACCCTCGGCAGATGGCGGCCGGGGTCCTCAAGCCCGATCAAGCCTGTCTCCCGGGATGCCACCAGTAGCCTTCACGCCCACTCGGAAGGCTGCTCTGGGGCGGCTGGACCCCCAACGCGTGGCCCTTTGCGGGCCTAGCGTGGCAACTCAGGTACACCGGCCCAGCCCCCGGGCAGGTGGCGCTAGGGGCGTGGCTAGACCCAAGCCCGGGCCGGGAAGAGGGGCGGGACCGGCGCGCGGGGACCTAACCCTCGGCAGATGGCGGCCGGGGTCCTCAAGCCCGATCAAGCCTGTCTCCCGGGATGCAACCAGTAGCCTTCACGCCCACTCGGAAGGCTGCTCTGGGGCGGCTGGACCCCCAACGCGTGGCCCTTTGCGGTCCTAGCGTGGCCCTTTGCGGGCCTCGCGTGGCAACTCAGGTACACCAACCCAGCCCCCGGGCAGGTGGCGCTAGGGGCGTGGCTAGACCCAAGCCCGGGCCGGGAAGAGGGGCGGGACCAGCGCGCAGGGACGTAACCCTCGGCAGATGGCGGCCGGGGTCCTCAAGCCCGATCAAGCCTGTCTCCCGGGATGCAACCAGTAGCCTTCACGCCCACTCGGAAGGCTGCTCTGGGGCGGCTGGACCCCCACGCTTGGCCCTTTGCGGGCCTCGCGTGGCAACTCAGGTACACCAACCCAGCCCCCGGGCAGGTGGCGCTAGGGGCGTGGCTAGACCCAAGCCCGGGCCGGGAAGAGGGGCGGGACCAGCACGTGGGCACGTAACCCTCGGCAGATGGCGGCCGGGGTCCTCAAGCCCGATCAAGCCTGTCTCCCGGGATGCAACCAGTAGCCTTCACGCCCACTCGGAAGGCTGCTCTGGGGCGGCTGGACCCCCCACGCGTGGCCCTTTGCGGGCCTCGCGTGGCAACTCAGGTACACGGACCCAGCCCCCGGGCAGGTGGCGCTAGGGGCGTGGCTAGACCCAAGCCCGGGCCGGGAAGAGGGGCGGGACCGTTGCGCGCGGGGACCTAACCCTCGGCAGATGGCGGCCGGGGTCCTCAAGCCCGATCAAGCCTGTCTCCCAGGATGCAACCAGTAGCCTTCACGCCCACTCGGAAGGCTGCTCTGGGGCGGCTGGACCCCCCACGCGTGGCCCTTTGCGGGCCTCGCGTGGCAACTCAGGTACACCGGCCCAGCCCCCGGGCAGGTGGCGCTAGGGGCGTGGCTAGACCCAAGCCCGGGCCGGGAAGAGGGGCGGGACTGGCGCGCGGGGACGTAACCCTCGGCAGATGGCGGCCGGGGTCCTCAAGCCCGATCAAGCCTGTCTCCCGGGATGCAACCAGTAGCCTTCACGCCCACTCGGAAGGCTGCTCTGGGGCGGCTGGACCCCCAACGCGTGGCCCTTTGCGGCCTAGCGTGCCTTTGCGGCCTCGCGTGGCAACTCAGGTACACCGACCCAGCCCCCGGGCAGGTGGCGCTAGGGGCGTGGCTAGACCCAAGCCCGGGCCGGGAAGAGTGGCGGGACCGGTGCGCGGGGACGTAACCCTCGGCAGATGGCGGCCGGGGTCCTCAAGCCCGATCAAGCCTGTCTCCCGGGATGCAACCAGTAGCCTTCACGCCCACTCGGAAGGCTGCTCTGGGGCGGCTGGACCCCCCACGCGTGGCCCTTTGCGGGCCTAGCGTGGCCCTTTGCGGGCCTCGCGTGGCAACTCAGGTACACCAACCCAGCCCCCGGGCAGGTGGCGCTAGGGGCGTGGCTAGACCCAAGCCGGGCCGGGAAGAGGGGCGGGACCAGCGCGCGGGGACGTAACCCTCGGCAGATGGCGGCCGGGGTCCTCAAGCCCGATCAAGCCTGTCTCCCGGGATGCAACCAGTAGCCTTCACGCCCACTCGGAAGGCTGCTCTGGGGCGGCTGGACCCCCCACGCGTGGCCCTTTGCGGGCCTCGCGTGGCAACTCAGGTACACCGGCCCAGCCCCCGGGCAGGTGGCGCTAGGGGCGTGGCTAGACCCAAGCCCGGGCCGGGAAGAGGGGCGGGACTGGCACGCGGGGACGTAACCCTCGGCAGATGGCGGCCGGGGTCCTCAAGCCCGATCAAGCCTGTCTCCCGGGATGCAACCAGTAGCCTTCACGCCCACTCGGAAGGCTGCTCTGGGGCGGCTGGACCCCCCACGCGTGGCCCTTTGCGGGCCTCGCGTGGCAACTCAGGTACACCGACCCAGCCCCCGGGCAGGTGGCGCTAGGGGCGTGGCTAGACCCAAGCCCGGGCCGGGAAGAGGGGCGGGACCTGCGCGCGGGGACGTAACCCTCGGCAGATGGCGGCCGGGGTCCTCAAGCCCGATCAAGCCTGTCTCCCGGGATGCAACCAGTAGCCTTCACGCCCACTCGGAAGGCTGCTCTGGGGCGGCTGGACCCCCCACGCGTGGCCCTTTGCTGGGCCTAGCGTGGCAACTCAGGTACACCGACCCAGCCCCCGGGCAGGTGGCGCTAGGGGCGTGGCTAGACCCAAGCCCGGGCCGGGAAGAGGGGCGGGACCGGCGCGAGGGGACGTAACCCTCGGCACATGGCGGCCGGGGTCCTCAAGCCCGATCAAGCCTGTCTCCCGGGATGCAACCAGTAGCCTTCACGCCCACTCGGAAGGCTGCTCTGGGGCGGCTGGACCCCCCACGCGTGGCCCTTTGCGGCTAGCGTGGCCCTTGCGGACTCGTGGCAACTCAGGTACACCAACCCAGCCCCCGGGCAGGTGGCGCTAGGGGCGTGGCTAGACCCAAGCCCGGGCCGGGAAGAGGGGCGAGACCGGCGCGCGGGGACGTAACCCTCGGCAGATGGCGGCCGGGGTCCTCAAGCCCGATCAAGCCTGTCTCCCGGGATGCAACCAGTAGCCTTCACGCCCACTCGGAAGGCTGCTCTGGGGCGGCTGGACCCCCCACGCGTGGCCCTTTGCGGGCCTCGCGTGGCAACTCAGGTACACCGGCCCAGCCCCCAGGCAGGTGGCGCTAGGGGCGTGGCTAGACCCAAGCCCGGGCCGGGAACAGGGGCAGGACTGGCACGTGGGGACGTAACCCTCGGCAGATGGCGGCCGGGGTCCTCAAGCCCGATCAAGCCTGTCTCCCGGGATGCAACCAGTAGCCTTCACGCCCACTCGGAAGGCTGCTCTGGGGCGGCTGGACCCCCCACGCGTGGCCCTTTGCGGGCCTAGCGTGGCAACTCAGGTACACCGACCCAGCCCCCGGGCAGGTGGCGCTAGGGGCGTGGCTAGACCCAAGCCCGGGCCGGGAAGAGGGGCGGGACCGGTGCGCAGGGGACGTAACCCTCGGCAGAGTGGCGGCCGGGGTCCTCAAGCCCGATCAAGCCTGTCTCCTGGGATGCAACCAGTAGCCTTCACGCCCACTCGGAAGGCTGCTCTGGGGCGGCTGGACCCCCCACGCGTGGCCCTTTGCGGGCCTCGCGTGGCAACTCAGGTACACCGACCCAGCCCCCGGGCAGGTGGCGCTAGGGGCGTGGCTAGACCCAAGCCCGGGCCGGGAAGAGGGGCGGGGTAAGCGCGGGGACGTAACCCTCGGCAGATGGCGGCCGGGGTCCTCAAGCCCGATCAAGCCTGTCTCCCGGGATGCAACCAGTAGCCTTCACGCCCACTCGGAAGGCTGCTCTGGGGCGGCTGGACCCCCCACGCGTGGCCCTTTGCGGGCCTAGCGTGGCAACTCAGGTACACCGGCCCAGCCCCCGGGCAGGTGGCGCTAGGGGCGTGGCTAGACCCAAGCCCGGGCCGGGAAGAGGGGCGGGACTGGCACGTGGGGACGTAACCCTCGGCAGATGGCGGCCGGGGTCCTCAAGCCCGATCAAGCCTGTCTCCCGGGATGCAACCAGTAGCCTTCACGCCCACTCGGAAGGCTGCTCTGGGGCGGCTGGACCCCCCACGCGTGGCCCTTTGCGGGCCTCGCGTGGCAACTCAGGTACACCGACCCAGCCCCCGGGCAGGTGGCGCTAGGGGCGTGGCTAGACCCAAGCCCGGGCCGGGAAGAGGGGCGGGACCGGCACGCTGGGCACGTAACCCTCGGCAGATGGCGGCCGGGGTCCTCAAGCCCGATCAAGCCTGTCTCCCGGGATGCAACCAGTAGCCTTCACGCCCACTCGGAAGGCTGCTCTGGGGCGGCTGGACCCCCCACGCGTGGCCCTTTGCGGGCCTAGCGTGGCAACTCAGGTACACCGACCCAGCCCCCGGGCAGGTGGCGCTAGGGGCGTGGCTAGACCCAAGCCCGGGCCGGGAAGAGGGGCGGGACCTGCGCGCGGGGACGTAACCCTCGGCAGATGGCGGCCGGGGTCCTCAAGCCCGATCAAGCCTGTCTCCCGGGATGCAACCAGTAGCCTTCACGCCCACTCGGAAGGCTGCTCTGGGGCGGCTGGACCCCCCACGCGTGGCCCTTTGCGGGCCTCGCGTGGCAACTCAGGTACACCAACCCAGCCCCCGGGCAGGTGGCGCTAGGGGCGTGGCTAGACCCAAGCCCGGGCCGGGAAGAGGGGCGGGACCTGCGCGCGGGGACGTAACCCTCGGCAGATGGCGGCCGGGGTCCTCAAGCCCGATCAAGCCTGTCTCCCGGGATGCAACCAGTGGCCTTCACGCCCACTCGGAAGGCTGCTCTGGGGCGGCTGGACCCCCCACGCGTGGCCCTTTGCGGGCCTCGCGTGGCAACTCAGGTACACCGGCCCAGCCCCCGGGCAGGTGGCGCTAGGGGCGTGGCTAGACCCAAGCCCGGGCCGGGAAGAGGGGCGGGACTGGCACGTGGGGACGTAACCCTCGGCAGATGGCGGCCGGGGTCCTCAAGCCCGATCAAGCCTGTCTCCCGGGATGCAACCAGTAGCCTTCACGCCCACTCGGAAGGCTGCTCTGGGGCGGCTGGACCCCCCACGCGTGGCCCTTTGCGGGCCTCGCGTGGCAACTCAGGTACACCGACCCAGCCCCCGGGCAGGTGGCGCTAGGGGCGTGGCTAGACCCAAGCCCGGGCCGGGAAGAGGGGCGGGACCGGCGCGCTGGGACGTAACCCTCGGCAGATGGCGGCCGGGGTCCTCAAGCCCGATCAAGCCTGTCTCCCGGGATGCAACCAGTAGCCTTCACGCCCACTCGGAAGATTGCTCTGGGGCAGCTGGACCCCCCACGCGTGGCCCTTTGCGGGCCTAGCGTGGCAACTCAGGTACACCGGCCCAGCCCCCAGGCAGGTGGCGCTAGGGGCGTGGCTAGACCCAAGCCCGGGCCGGGAAGAGGGGCGAGACCTGCGCGCGGGGACGTAACCCTCGGCAGATGGCGGCCGGGGTCCTCAAGCCCGATCAAGCCTGTCTCCCGGGATGCAACCAGTAGCCTTCACGCCCACTCGGAAGGCTGCTCTGGGGCGGCTGGACCCCCCCACGCGTGGCCCTTTGCGGGCCTCGCGTGGCAACTCAGGTACACCAACCCAGCCCCCGGGCAGGTGGCGCTAGGGGCGTGGCTAGACCCAAGCCCGGGCCGGGAAGAGGGGCGGGACCGGCACGCTGGGGACGTAACCCTCGGCAGATGGCGGCCGGGGTCCTCAAGCCCGATCAAGCCTGTCTCCCGGGATGCAACCAGTAGCCTTCACGCCCACTCGGAAGGCTGCTCTGGGGCGGCTGGACCCCCCACGCGTGGCCCTTTGCGGGCCTAGCGTGGCAACTCAGGTACACCGACCCAGCTCCCGGGCAGGTGGCGCTAGGGGCGTGGCTAGACCCAAGCCCGGGCCGGGAAGAGGGGCGGGACCTGCGCGCGGGGACGTAACCCTCGGCAGATGGCGGCCGGGGTCCTCAAGCCCGATCAAGCCTGTCTCCCGGGATGCAACCAGTAGCCTTCACGCCCACTCGGAAGGCTGCTCTGGGGCGGCTGGACCCCCCACGCGTGGCCCTTTGCGGGCCTAGCGTGGCAACTCAGGTACACCGACCCAGCCCCCAGGCAGGTGGCGCTAGGGGCGTGGCTAGACCCAAGCCCGGGCCGGGAAGAGGGGCGAGACTGGCACGTGGGGACGTAACCCTCGGCAGATGGCGGCCGGGGTCCTCAAGCCCGATCAAGCCTGTCTCCCGGGATGCAACCAGTAGCCTTCACGCCCACTCGGAAGGCTGCTCTGGGGCGGCTGGACCCCCAACGCGTGGCCCTTTGCGGGCCTAGCGTGGCCCTTTGCAGGCCTCGCGTGGCAACTCAGGTACACCAACCCAGCCCCCGGGCAGGTGGCGCTAGGGGCGTGGCTAGACCCAAGCCCGGGCCGGGAAGAGGGGCGGGACCGGCGCGCGGGGACGTAACCCTCGGCACATGGCGGCCGGGGTCCTCATGCCCGATCAAGCCTGTCTCCCGGGATGCAACCAGTAGCCTTCACGCCCACTCGGAAGGCTGCTCTGGGGCGGCTGGACCCCCCACGCGTGGCCCTTTGCGGGCCTAGCGTGGCAACTCAGGTACACCGGCCCAGCCCCCGGGCAGGTGGCGCTAGGGGCGTGGCTAGACCCAAGCCCGGGCCGGGAAGAGGGGCGGGACCGGCGCGCGGGGACCTAACCCTCGGCAGATGGCGGCCGGGGTCCTCAAGCCCGATCAAGCCTGTCTCCCGGGATGCAACCAGTAGCCTTCACGCCCACTCGGAAGGCTGCTCTGGGGCGGCTGGACCCCCCACGCGTGGCCCTTTGCGGGCCTAGCGTGGCAACTCAGGTACACCGACCCAGCCCCCAGGCAGGTGGCGCTAGGGGCGTGGCTAGACCCAAGCCCGGGCCGGGAAGAGGGGCGAGACTGGCACGTGGGGACGTAACCCTCGGCAGATGGCGGCCGGGGTCCTCAAGCCCGATCAAGCCTGTCTCCCGGGATGCAACCAGTAGCCTTCACGCCCACTCGGAAGGCTGCTCTGGGGCGGCTGGACCCCCCACGCGTGGCCCTTTGCGGGCCTAGCGTGGCAACTCAGGTACACCGACCCTGCCCCCAGGCAGGTGGCGCTAGGGGCGTGGCTAGACCCAAGCCCGGGCCGGGAAGAGGGGCGGGACCTGCGCGCTGGGACGTAACCCTCGGCAGATGGCGGCCGGGTCCTCAAGCCCGATCAAGCCTGTCTCCCGGGATGCAACCAGTAGCCTTCACGCCCACTCGGAAGGCTGCTCTGGGGCGGCTGGACCCCCCACGCGTGGCCCTTTGCGGGCCTCGCGTGGCAACTCAGGTACACCAACCCAGCCCCCGGGCAGGTGGCGCTAGGGGCGTGGCTAGACACAAGCCCGGGCCGGGAAGAGGGGCGGGTCTGGCACGTGGGGACGTAACCCTCGGCAGATGGCGGCCGGGGTCCTCAAGCCCGATCAAGCCTGTCTCCCGGGATGCAACCAGTAGCCTTCACGCCCACTCGGAAGGCTGCTCTGGGGCGGCTGGACCCCCCACGCGTGGCCCTTTGCGGGCCTAGCGTGGCAACTCAGGTACACCGACCCAGCCCCCGGGCAGGTGGCGCTAGGGGCGTGGCTAGACCCAAGCCCGGGCCGGGAAGAGGGGCGGGTCTGGCGCGCGGGGACCTAACCCTCGGCAGATGGCGGCCGGGGTCCTCAAGCCCGATCAAGCCTGTCTCCCGGGATGCAACCAGTAGCCTTCACGCCCACTCGGAAGGCTGCTCTGGGGCGGCTGGACCCCCCACGCGTGGCCCTTTGCGGGCCTCGCGTGGCAACTCAGGTACACCGACCCAGCCCCCGGGCAGGTGGCGCTAGGGGCGTGGCTAGACCCAAGCCCGGGTCGGGAAGAGGGGCGGGACCGGCGCCCGGGGACCTAACCCTCGGCAGGTGGCGGCCGGGGTCCTCAAGCCCGATCAAGCCTGTCTCCCGGGATGCTACCAGTAGCCTTCACGCCCACTCGGAAGGCTGCTCTGGGGCGGCTGGACCACCCACGCTTGGCCCTTTGCGGGCCTAGTGTGGCAACTCAGGTACACAGGCCCAGCCCCCGGGCAGGTGGCGCTAGGGGCGTGGCTAGACCCAAGCCCGGGCCGGGAAGAGGGGCGGGACCGGCGCGCGGGGACCTAACCCTCGGCACATGGCGGCCGGGGTCCTCAAGCCCGATCAAGCCTGTCTCCCGGGATGCAACCAGTAGCCTTCACGCCCACTCGGAAGGCTGCTCTGGGGCGGCTGGACACCCCACGCGTGGCCCTTTGCGGGCCTCGCGTGGCAACTCAGGTACACCAACCCAGCCCCCGGGCAGGTGGCGCTAGGGGCGTGGCTAGACCCAAGCCCGGGCCGGGAAGAGGGGCGGGAGCGTCACGAGGGGACGTAACCCTCGGCAGATGGCGGCCGGGGTCCTCAAGCCCGATCAAGCCTGTCTCCCGGGATGCAACCAGTAGACTTCACGCCCACTCGGAAGGCTGCTCTGGGGCGGCTGGACCCCCAACGCGTGTCCCTTTGCGGGCCTAGCGTGGCCCTTTGCGGGCCTAGCGTGGCAACTCAGGTACACCAACCCAGCCCCCGGGCAGGTGGCGCTAGGGGCGTGGCTAGACCCAAGCCCGGGCCGGGAAGAGGGGCGGGTCTGGCGCGCGGGGACATAACCCTCGGCAGATGGCGGCCGGGGTCCTCAAGCCCGATCAAGCCTGTCTCCCGGGATGCAACCAGTAGCCTTCACGCCCACTCGGAAGGCTGCTCTGGGGCGGCTGGACCCCCCACGCGTGGCCCTTTGCGGGCCTCGCGTGGCAACTCAGGTACACCGACCCAGCCCCCAGGCAGGTGGCGCTAGGGGCGTGGCTAGACCCAAGCCCGGGCCGGGAAGAGGGGCGGGACCGCCGCGAGGGGACTTAACCCTCCGCAGATGGCGGCCGGGGTCCTGAAGCCCGATCAAGCCTGTCTCCCGGGATGCAACCAGTAGCCTTCACGCCCACTCGGAAGGCTGCTCTGGGGCGGCTGGAACCCCAACGCGTGGCCCTTTGCGGGCCTAGCGTGGCCCTTTGCGGGCCTCGCGTGGCAACTCAGGTACACCAACCCAGCCCCCGGGCAGGTGGCGCTAGGGGCGTGGCTAGACCCAAGCCCGGGCCGGGAAGAGGGGCGGGACCAGCGCGCAGGGACGTAACCCTCGGCAGATGGCAGCCGGGGTCCTCAAGCCCGATCAAGCCTGTCTCCCGGGATGCAACCAGTAGCCTTCACGCCCACTCGGAAGGCTGCTCTGGGGCGGCTGGACCCCCACGCTTGGCCCTTTGCGGGCCTCGCGTGGCAACTCAGGTACACCGGCCGAACCCCCGGGCAGGTGGCGCTAGGGGCGTGGCTAGACCCAAGCCCGGGCCGGGAAGAGGGGCGGGACTGGCGCGCGGGGACCTAACACTCGGCAGATGGCGGCCGGGGTCCTCAAGCCCGATCAAGCCTGTCTCCCAGGATGCAACCAGTAGCCTTCACGCCCACTCGGAAGGCTGCTCTGGGGCGGCTGGACCCTCCACGCGTGGCCCTTTGCGGGCCTCACATGGCAACTCAGGTACACCGACCCAGCCCCCGGGCAGGTGGCGCTAGGGGGGTGGCTAGACCCAAGCCCGGGCCGGGAAGAGGGGCGGGACCGGTGCGCGAGGGGAAGTAACCCTCGGCACATGGCGGCCGGGGTCCTCAAGCCCGATCAAGCCTGTCTCCTGGGATGCAACCAGTAGCCTTCACGCCCACTCGGAAGGCTGCTCTGGGGCGGCTGGACCCCCCACGCGTGGCCCTTTGCGGGCCTAGCGTGGCAACTCAGGTACACCGACCCAGCCCCCGGGCAGGTGGCGCTAGGGGCGTGGCTAGACCCAAGCCCGGGTCGGGAAGAGGGGTGGGACCGGCACGTGGGCACGTAACCCTCGGCAGATGGCGGCCGGGTCCTCAAGCCCGATCAAGCCTGTCTCCCGGGATGCAACCAGTAGCCTTCACGCCCACTCGGAAGGCTGCTCTGGGGCGGCTGGACCCCCACGCGTGGCCCTATGCGTGCCTCGCGTGGCAACTCAGGTACTCTGGCCCAGCCACCAGGCAGGTGGCGCTAGGGGCGTGGCTAGACCCAAGCCCGGGCCGGGAAGAGGGGCGGGACCTGCGCGCCGGGACGTAACCCTCGGCAGATGGCGGCCGGGGTCCTCAAGCCCGATCAAGCCTGTCTCCGGGGATGCAACCAGTAGCCTTCACGCCCACTCGGAAGGCTGCTCTGGGGCGGCTGGACCCCCCACGCGTGGCCCTTTGAGGGCCTCGCGTGGCAACTCAGGTACACCAACCCAGCACCCGGGCAGGTGGCGCTAGGGGCGTGGCTAGACACAAGCCCGGGCCGGGAAGAGGGGCGGGAGCGTCGCGAGGGGACCTAACCCTCGGCAGATGGCGGCCGGGGTCCTCAAGCCCGATCAAGCCTGTCTCCTGGGATGCAACCAGTAGCCTTCACGCCCACTCGGAAGGCTGCTCTGGGGCGGCTGGACCCCCAACGCGTGGCCCTTTGCGGGCCTATCGTTGCCCTTTGCGGGCCTCACGTGGCAACTCAGGTACACCAACCCAGCCCCCGGGCAGGTGGCGCTAGGGGCGTGGCTAGACCCAAGCCCGGGCCGGGAAGAGGGGCGGGAGCGTCGCGACGGGACTTAACCCTCGGCAGATGGCGGCCGGGGTCCTCAAGCCCGATCAAGCCTGTCTCCCGGGATGCAACCAGTAGCCTTCACGCCCACTCGGAAGGCTGCTCTGGGGCGGCTGGACCCCCAACGCGTGGCCCTTTGCGGGCCTCGCGTGGCAACTCAGGTACACCGACCCAGCCCCCAGGCAGGTGGCGCTAGGGGCGTGGCTAGACCCAAGCCCGGGCCGGGAAGAGGGGCGGGACCGGCACGTGGGCACGTAACCCTCGGCAGATGGCGGCCGGGGTCCTCAAGCCCGATCAAGCCTGTCTCCCGGGATGCAACCAGTAGCCTTCACGCCCACTCGGAAGGCTGCTCTGGGGCGGCTGGACCCCCAACGCGTGGCCCTTTGCGGGCCTAGCGTGGCCCTTTGCGGGCCTCGCGTGGCAACTCAGGTACACCGACCCAGCCCCCGGGCAGGTGGCGCTAGGGGCGTGGCTAGACCCAAGCCCGGGCCGGGAAGAGGGGCGGGACCAGCGCGCAGGGACGTAACCCTCGGCAGATGGCAGCCGGGGTCCTCAAGCCCGATCAAGCCTGTCTCCCGGGATGCAACCAGTAGCCTTCACGCCCACTCGGAAGGCTGCTCTGGGGCGGCTGGACCCCCACGCTTGGCCCTTTGCGGGCCTCGCGTGGCAACTCAGGTACACTGGCCCAGCCACCAGGCAGGTGGCGCTAGGGGCGTGGCTAGACCCAAGCCCGGGCCGGGAAGAGGGGCGGGACTGGCGCGCGGGGACCTAACACTCGGCAGATGGCGGCCGGGGTCCTCAAGCCCAATCAAGCCTGTCTCCCAGGATGCAACCAGTAGCCTTCACGCCCCCTCGGAAGGCTGCTCTGGGGCGGCTGGACCCCCCACGCGTGGCCCATTGCGGGCCTCGCCTGGCAACTCAGGTACACCGACCCAGCCCCCGGGCAGGTGGCGCTAGGGGCGTGGCTAGACCCAAGCCCGGGCCGGGAAGAGGGGCGGGACCGGCACGTGGGCACGTAACCCTCGGCAGGTGGCGGCCGGGGTCCTCAAGCCCGATCAAGCCTGTCTCCCGGGATGCAACCAGTAGCCTTCACGCCCACTCGGAAGGCTGCTCTGGGGCGGCTGGACCCCCAACGCGTGGCCTTTTGCGGGCCTCACGTGGCAACTCAGGTACACCGGCCCAGCCCCCGGGCAGGTGGCGCTAGGGGCATGGCTAGACCCAAGCCAGGGCCGGGAAGAGGGGCGGGACTGGCACGTGGGTACGTAACCCTCGGCAGATGGCGGCCGGGTCCTCAAGCCCGATCAAGCCTGTCTCCCGGGATGCAACCAGAAGCCTTCACGCCCACTCGGAAGGCTGCTCTGGGGCGGCTGGACCCCCACGCGTGGCCCTATGCGTGCCTCGCGTGGCAACTCAGGTACACTGGCCCAGCCACCAGGCAGGTGGCGCTAGGGGCGTGGCTAGACCCAAGCCCGGGCCGGGAAGAGGGGCGGGACAGGCGCGCGGGGACGCCACCCTCGGCAGATGGCGGCCGGGGTCCTCAAGCCCGATCAAGCCTGTCTCCTGGGATGCAACCAGTAGCCTTCACGCCCACTCGGAAGGCTGCTCTGGGGCGGCTGGACCCCCCACGCGTGGCCCTTTGCGGGCCTAGCGTGGCAACTCAGGTACACCGACCCAGCCCCCAGGCAGGTGGCGCTAGGGGCGTGGCTAGACCCAAGCCCGGGTCGGGAAGAGGGGCGGGACCGGCACGTGGGCACGTAACCCTCGGCAGATGGCGGCCGGGTCCTCAAGCCCGATCAAGCCTGTCTCCCGGGATGCAACCAGAAGCCTTCACGCCCACTCGGAAGGCTGCTCTGGGGCGGCTGGACCCCCACGCGTGGCCCTATGCGTGCCTCGCGTGGCAACTCAGGTACACTGGCCCAGCCCCCAGGCAGGTGGCGCTAGGGGCGTGGCTAGACCCAAGCCCGGGCCGGGAAGAGGGGCGGGAGAAGCGCGCCGGGACGTAACCCTCGGCACATGGCGGCCGGGGTCCTCAAGCCCGATCAAGCCTGTCTCCCAGGATGCAACCAGTAGCCTTCACGCCCACTCGGAAGGCTACTCTGGGGCGGCTGGACCCCCCACGCGTGGCCCTTTGCGGGCCTCGCGTGGCAACTCAGGTACACCGTCCCAGCCCCCAGGCAGGTGGCGCCAGGGGCGTGGCTAGACCCAAGCCCGGGCCGGGAAGAGGGGCGGGACCGGCGCACGGGGACGTAACCCTCGGCAGATGGCGGCCGGGGTCCTCAAGCCCGATCAAGCCTGTCTCCCGGGATGCAACCAGTAGCCTTCACGCCCACTCGGAAGGCTGCTCTGGGGCGGCTGGACCCCCCACGCGTGGCCCTTTGCGGGCCTCGCGTGGCAACTCAGGTACACCAACCCAGCCCCCGGGCACGTGGCGCTAGGGGCGTGGCTAGACCCAAGCCCGGGCCGGGAAGAGGGGCGGGAGCGTCGCGAGGGGACGTAACCCTCGGCAGATGGCGGCCGGGGTCCTCAAGCCCGATCAAGCCTGTCTCCCGGGATGCAACCAGTAGCCTTCACGCCCACTCGGAAGGCTGCTCTGGGGCGGCTGGAACCCCCACGCGTGGCCCTATGCGGGCCTAGCGTGGCCCTTTGCGAGCCTCGCGTGGCAACTCAGGTACACCAACCCAGCCCCCGGGCAGGTGGCGTTAGGGGCGTGGCTAGACCCAAGCCCGGGCCGGGAAGAGGGGCGGGACCTGCGCGCCGGGACGTAACCCTCGGCAGATGGCGGCCGGGGTCCTCAAGCCCGATCAAGCCTGTCTCCCGGGATGCAACCAGTAGCCTTCACGCCCACTCGGAAGGCTGCTCTGGGGCGGCTGGACCCCCCACGCGTGGCCCTTTGCGGGCCTAGCGTGGCAACTCAGGTACACCGACCCAGCCCCCGGGCAGGTGGCGCTAGGGGCGTGGCTAGACCCAAGCCCGGGCCGGGAAGAGGGGCGGGACCGGCGCGCGGGGACCTAACCCTCGGCAGATGGCGGCCGGGGTCCTCAAGCCAGATCAAGCCTGTCTCCCGGGATGCAACCAGTAGCCTTCACGCCCACTCGGAAGGCTGCTCTGGGGCGGCTGGACCCCTCACGCGTGGCCCTTTGCGGGCCTCGCGTGGCAACTCAGGTACACCAACCCAGCCCCCGGGCAGGTGGCGCTAGGGGCGTGGCTAGACCCAAGCCCGGGCCGGGAAGAGGGGCGGGTCTGGCGCGCGGGGACATAACCCTCGGCAGATGGCGGCCGGGGTCCTCAAGCCCGATCAAGCCTGTCTCCCGGGATGCAACCAGTAGCCTTCACGCCCACTCGGAAGGCTGCTCTGGGGTGGCTGGACCCCCCACGCGTGGCCTTTTGCGGGCCTAGCGTGGCAACTCAGGTACACCGACCCAGCCCTCAGGCAGGTGGCGCTAGGGGCGTGGCTAGACCCAAGCCCGGGCCGGGAAGAGGGGCGGGAGCATCGCGAGGGGACGTAACCCTCGGCAGATGGCGGCCGGGGTCCTCAAGCCCGATCAAGCCTGTCTCCCGGGATGCAACCAGTAGCCTTCACGCCCACTCGGAAGGCTGCTCTGGGGCGGCTGGACCCCCAACGCGTGGCCCTTTGCGGGCCTATCGTGGCCCTTTGCGGGCCTCGCGTGGCAACTCAGGTACACCAACCCAGCCCCCGGGCAGGTGGCGCTAGGGGCGTGGCTAGACCCAAGCCCGGGCCGGGAAGAGGGGCGGGACCTGCGCGCCGGGACGTAACCCTCGGCAGATGGCGGCCGGGGTCCTCAAGCCCGATCAAGCCTGTCTCCCGGGATGCAACCAGTAGCCTTCACGCCCACTCGGAAGGCTGCTCTGGGGCGGCTGGACCCCCCACGCGTGGCCCTTTGCGGGCCTCGCGTGGCAACTCAGGTACACCAACCCAGCCCCCAGGCAGGTGGCGCTAGGGGCGTGGCTAGACCCAAGCCCGGGCCGGGAAGAGGGGCGGGACCGGTACGCGGGGACCTAACCCTCGGCACATGGCGGCCGGGGTCCTCAAGCCCGATCAAGCCTGTCTCCCGGGATGCAACCAGTAGCCTTCACGCCCACTCGGAAGGCTGCTCTGGGGCGGCTGGACCCCCCACGCGTGGCCCATTGCGGGCCTCGCGTGGCAACTCAGGTACACCAACCCAGCCCCCGGGCACGTGGCGCTAGGGGCGTGGCTAGACCCAAGCCCGGGCCGGGAAGAGGGGCGGTTCTGGCGCGCTGGGACGTAACCCTCGGCAGATGGCGGCCGGGGTCCTCAAGCCCGATCAAGCCTGTCTCCCGGGATGCAACCAGTAGCCTTCACGCCCACTCGGAAGGCTGCTCTGGGGCGGCTGGACCCCCCACGCGTGGCCCTTTGCGGGCCTCGCGTGGCAACTCAGGTACACCAACACAGCCCCCAGGCAGGTGGCGCTAGGGGCGTGGCTAGACCCAAGCCCGGGCCGGGAAGAGGGGCGGGACCGGCACCTGGGCACGTAACCCTCGGCAGATGGCGGCCGGGGTCCTCAAGCCCGATCAAGCCTGTCTCCCGGGATGCAACCAGTAGCCTTCACGCCCACTCGGAAGGCTGCTCTGGGGCGGCTGGACCCCCAACGCGTGGCCCTTTGCGGGCCTAGCGTGGCCCTTTGCGGGCCTCGCGTGGCAACTCAGGTACACCAACCCAGCCACCGGGCAGGTGGCGCTAGGGCGTGGCTAGACCCAAGCCCGGGCCGGGAAGAGGGGCGGGACCAGCGCGCAGGGACGTAACCCTCGGCAGATGGCAGCCGGGTCCTCAAGCCCGATCAAGCCTGTCTCCCGGGATGCAACCAGAAGCCTTCACGCCCACTCGGAAGGTTGCTCTGGGGCGGCTGGACCCCCACGCGTGGCCCTATGCGTGCCTCGCGTGGCAACTCAGGTACACTGGCCCAGCCACCAGGCAGGTGGCGCTAGGGGCGTGGCTAGACCCAAGCCCGGGCCGGGAAGAGGGGCGGGTCTGGCGCGCGGGGACTTAACCCTCGGCACATGGCGGCCGGGGTCCTCAAGCCCGATCAAGCCTGTCTCCCGGGATGCAACCAGTAGCCTTCACGCCATCTCGGAATGCTGCTCTGGGGCGGCTGGACCCCCACGCGTGGCCCTATGCGTGCCTCGCGTGGCAACTCAGGTACACTGGCCCAGCCCCCAGGCAGGTGGCGCTAGGGGCGTGGCTAGACCCAAGCCCGGGCCGGGAAGAGGGGCGGGAGCGTCGCGAGGGGACGTAACCCTCGGCAGATGGCGGCCGGGGTCCTCAAGCCCGATCAAGCCTGTCTCCCAGGATGCAACCAGTAGCCTTCACGCCCACTAGGAAGGCTGCTCTGGGGCGGCTGGACCCCCCACGCGTGGCCCTTTGCGGGCCTCGCGTGGCAACTCAGGTACACCGACCCAGCCCCCGGGCAGGTGGCGCTAGGGGCGTGGCTAGACCCAAGCCCGGGCCGGGAAGAGGGGCGGGACCTGCGCGCAGGGAATAACCCTCGCAGATGGCGGCCGGGGTCCTCAAGCCCGATCAAGCCTGTCTCCCGGGATGCAACCAGTAGCCTTCACGCCCACTCGGAAGGCTGCTCTGGGGCGGCTGGACCCCCCACGCGTGGCCCTTTGCGGGCCTAGCGTGGCAACTCAGGTACACCAACCCAGCCCCCGGGCAGGTGGCGCTAGGGGCGTGGCTAGACCCAAGCCCGGGCCGGGAAGAGCGGCGGGTCTGGCGCGCGGGGACTTAACCCTCGGCAGATGGCGGCCGGGGTCCTCAAGCCCGATCAAGCCTGTCTCCCGGGATGCAACCAGTAGCCTTCACGCCCACTCGGAAGGCTGCTCTGGGGCGGCTGGACCCCCCACGCGTGGCCCTTTGCGGGCCTAGCGTGGCAACTCAGGTACACCAACCCAGCCCCCGGGCAGGTGGCGCTAGGGGCGTGGCTAGACCCAAGCCCGGGCCGGGAAGAGCGGCGGGTCTGGCGGGCGGGGACCTAACACTCGGCAGATGGCGGCCGGGGTCCTCAAGCCCGATCAAGCCTGTCTCCCGGGATGCAACCAGTAGCCTTCACGCCCACTCGGAAGGCTGCTCTGGGGCTTTGCCCCCCCACGCGTGGCCCTTTGCGGGCCTAGCGTGGCAACTCAGGTACACAGGCCCAGCCCCCGGGCAGGTGGCGCTAGGGGCGTGGCTAGACCCAAGCCCGGGCCGGGAAGAGGGGCGGGACCGGCACGTGGGCACGTAACCCTCGGCAGATGGCGGCCGGGGTCCTCAAGCCCGATCAAGCCTGTCTCCCGGGATGCATCCAGTAGCTTTCAGGCCCACTCGGAAGGCTGCTGTGGGGCGGCTGGACCCCCCACGCGTGGCCCTTTGCGGGCCTCGCGTGGCAACTCAGGTACACCAACCCAGCACCCGAGCAGGTGGCGCTAGGGGCATGGCTAGACCCAAGCCCGGGCCGGGAAGAGGGGCGGGACCTGCGCGCGGGGACATAACCCTCGGCAGATGGCGGCCGGGGTCCTCAAGCCCGATCAAGCCTGTCTCCCGGGATGCAACCAGTAGCCTTCACGCCCACTCGGAAGGCTGCTCTGGGGTGGCTGGACCCCCCACGCGTGGCCCTTTGCGGGCCTAGCGTGGCCCTTTGCGGGCCTCGCGTGGCAACTCAGGTACACCAACCCAGCCCCCGGGCAGGTGGCGCTAGGGGCGTGGCTAGACCCAAGCCCGGGCCGGGAAGAGGGGCGGGACCAGCGCGCAGGGACGTAACCCTCGGCAGATGGCAGCCGGGGTCCTCAAGCCCGATCAAGCCTGTCTCCCGGGATGCAACCAGTAGCCTTCACGCCCACTCGGAAGGCTGCTCTGGGGCGGCTGGACCCCCACGCGTGGCCCTATGCGTGCCTCGCGTGGCAACTCAGGTACACCGGCCCAACCCCCGGGCAGGTGGCGCTAGGGGCGTGGCTAGACCCAAGCCCGGGCCGGGAAGAGGGGCGGGACTGGCGGGCGGGGACCTAACACTCGGCAGATGGCGGCCGGGGTCCTCAAGCCCAATCAAACCTGTCTCCCAGGATGCAACCAGTAGCCTTCACGCCCACTCGGAAGGCTGCTCTGGGGCGGCTGGACCCCCCACGCGTGGCCCATTGCGGGCCTCGCGTGGCAACTCAGGTACACCGGCCCAGCCCCCGGGCAGGTGGCGCTAGGGGCGTGGCTAGACCCAAGCCCGGGCCGGGAAGAGGGGCGGGACCGGCACGTGGGCACGTAACACTCGGCACATGGCGGCCGGGGTCCTCAAGCCCGATCAAGCCTGTCTCCCGGGATGCAACCAGTAGCCTTCACGCCCACTCGGAAGGCTGCTCTGGGGCGGCTGGACCCCCAACGCGTGGCCCTTTGCGGGCCTCACGTGGCAACTCAGGTACACCAACCCAGCCCCCGGGCAGGTGGCGCTAGGGGCATGGCTAGACCCAAGCCAGGGCCGGGAAGAGGGGCGGGACTGGCACGTGGGTACGTAACCCTCGGCAGATGGCGGCCGGGGTCCTCAAGCCCGATCAAGCCTGTCTCCCGGGATGCAACCAGAAGCCTTCACGCCCAACCGGAAGGCTGCTCTGGGGCGGCTGGACCCCCACGCGTGGCCCTATGCGTGCCTCGCGTGGCAACTCAGGTACACTGGCCCAGCCACCAGGCAGGTGGCGCTAGGGGCGTGGCTAGACCCAAGCCCGGGCCGGGAAGAGGGGCGGGTCTGGCGCGCGGGGACTTATCCCTCGGCACATGGCGGCCGGGGTCCTCAAGCCCGATCAAGCCTGTCTCCCGGGATGCAACCAGTAGCCTTCACGCCCACTCGGAAGGCTGCTCTGGGGCGGCTGGACCCCCACGCGTGGCCCTATGCGTGCCTCGCGTGGCAACTCAGGTACACTGGCCCAGCCCCCAGGCAGGTGGCGCTAGGGGCGTGGCTAGACCCAAGCCCGGGCCGGGAAGAGGGGCGGGAGCGTCGCGAGGGGACGTAACCCTCGGCACATGGCGGCCGGGGTCCTCAAGCCCGATCAAGCCTGTCTCCCAGGATGCAACCAGTAGCCTTCACGCCCACTCGGAAGGCTGCTCTGGGGCGGCTGGACCCCCCACGCGTGGCCCTTTGCGGGCCTCGCGTGGCAACTCAGGTACACCGACCCAGCCCCCGGGCAGGTGGCGCTAGGGGCGTGGCTAGACCCAAGCCCGGGCCGGGAAGAGGGGCGGGACCTGCGCGCAGGGAATAACCCTCGGCAGATGGCGGCCGGGGTCCTCAAGCCCGATCAAGCCTGTCTCCCGGGATGCAACCAGTAGCCTTCACGCCCACTCGGAAGGCTGCTCTGGGGGGGCTGTACCCCCCACGCGTGGCCCTTTGCGGGCCTAGCGTGGCAACTCAGGTACACCAACCCAGCCCCCGGGCAGGTGGCGCTAGGGGCGTGGCTAGACCCAAGCCCGGGCCGGGAAGAGCGGCGGGTCTGGCGCGCGGGGACTTAACCCTCGGCAGATGGCGGCCGGGGTCCTCAAGCCCGATCAAGCCTGTCTCCCGGGATGCAACCAGTAGCCTTCACGCCCACTCGGAAGGCTGCTCTGGGGCGGCTGGACCCCCCACGCGTGGCCCTTTGCGGGCCTAGCGTGGCAACTCAGGTACACCGACCCAGCCCCCAGGCAGGTGGCGCTAGGGGCGTGGCTAGACCCAAGCCCGGGCCTGGAAGAGGGGCGGGACCGGCGCGTGGGCAAGAAACCCTCGGCACATGGCGGCCGGGGTCCTCAAGCCCGATCAAGCCTGTCTCCCGGGATGCAACCAGTAGCCTTCACGCCCACTCGGAAGGCTGCTCTGGGGCGGCTGGACCCCCAACGCGTGGCCCTTTGCGGGCCTAGCGTGGCCCTTTGCTGGCCTCGCGTGGCAACTCAGGTACACCGACCCAACCCCCGGGCAGGTGGCGCTAGGGGCGTGGCTAGACCCAAGCCTGGGCCGGGAAGAGGGGCGGGACCGGCGCGCGGGGACGTAACCCTCGGCAGATGGCGGCCGGGGTCCTCAAGCCCGATCAAGCCTGTCTCCCGGGATGCAACCAGTAGCCTTCACGCCCACTCGGAAGGCTGCTCTGGGGCGGCTGGACCCCCCACGCAGGGTCCTCAAGCCCGATCAAGCCTGTCTCCCGGGATGCAACCAGTAGCCTTCACGCCCACTCGGAAGGCTGCTCTGGGGCGGCTGGACCCCCCACGCGTGGCCCTTTGCTTGCCTCGCGTGGCAACTCAGGTACACAGGCCCAGCCCCCGGGCAGGTGGCGCTAGGGGCGTGGCTAGACCCAAGCCCGGGCCGGGAAGAGGGGCGGGACCGGCGCGCGGGGACCTAACCCTCGGCACATGGCGGCCGGGCTCCTCAAGCCCGATCAAGCCTGTCTCCCGGGATGCAACCAGTAGCCTTCACGCCCACTCGGAAGGCTGCTCTGGGGCGGCTGGACCCCCCACGCGTGGCCCTTTGCGGGCCTAGCGTGGCAACTCAGGTACACTGACCCAGCCCCCGGGCAGGTGGCGCTAGGGGCGTGGCTAGACCCAAGCCCCGGCCGGGAAGAGGGGCGGGAGAAGCGCGCCGGGACGTAACCCTCGGCACATGGCGGCCGGGGTCCTCAAGCCCGATCAAGCCTGTCTCCCGGGATGCAACCAGTAGCCTTCACTCCCACTCGGAAGGCTGCTCTGGGGCGGCTGGACCCCCTACGCGTGGCCCTTTGCGGGCCTAGCGTGGCCACTCAGCTACACCGACCCAGCCCCCGGGCAGGTGGCGCTAGGGGCGTGGCTAGACCCAAGCCCGGGCCGGGAAGAGGGGCGGGACCGGCACGTGGGCACCTAACCCTCGGTACATGGCGGCCGGGGTCCTCAAGCCCGATCAAGCCTGTCTCCCGGGATGCAACCAGTAGCCTTCACGCCCACTCGGAAGGCTGCTCTGGGGCGGCTGGACCCCCCACGCGTGGCCCTTTGCGGGCCTAGCGTGGCAACTCAGCTACACCGACCCAGCCCCCGGGCAGGTGGCGCTAGGGGCGTGGCTAGACCCAACCCTGGGCCGGGAAGAGCGGCGGGACCTGCGCGCGGGGACGTAACCCTCGGCACATGGCGGCCGGGGTCCTCAAGCCCGATCAAGCCTGTCTCCTGGGATGCAACCAGTAGCCTTCACGCCCACTCAGAAGGCTGCTCTGGGGCGGCTGGACCCCCCACGCGTGGCCCTTTGCGGGCCTCACGTGGCAACTCAGGTACACCAACCCAGCCCCCGGGCAGGTGGCGCTAGGGGCATGGCTAGACCCAAGCCCGGGCCGGGAAGAGGGGCGGGACCTGCGCGCGGGGACGTAACCCTCGGCACATGGCGGCCGGGGTCCTCAAGCCCGATCAAGCCTGTCTCCCGGGATGCAACCTGTAGCCTTCACGCCCACTCGGAAGGCTGCTCTGGGGCGGGTGGACCCCCCACGCGTGGCCCTTTGCGGGCCTCGCGTGGCAACTCAGGTACACCAACCCAGCCCCCGGGCAGGTGGCGCTAGGGGCGTGGCTAGACCCAAGCCCGGGCCGGGAAGAGGGGCGGGACCGGTGCGCAGGGACCTAACCCTCGGCAGATGGGGGCCGGGGTCCTCAAGCCCGATCAAGCCTGTCTCCCGGGATGCAACCAGTAGCCTTCACGCCCACTCGGAAGGCTGCTCTGGGGCGGCTGGACCCCCCACGCGTGGCCCTTTGCGGGCCTAGCGTGGCAACTCAGGTACACCAACCCAGCCCCCGGGCAGGTGGCGCTAGGGGCGTGGCTAGACCCAAGCCCGGGCCGGAAAGAGGGGCGGGACCGGTGTGCGGGGACGTAACCCTCGGCAGATGGCGGCCGGGGTCCTCAAGCCCGATCAAGCCTGTCTCCCGGGATGCATCCAGTAGCCTTCACGCCCACTCGGAAGGCTGCTCTGGGGCGGCTGGACCCCCCACACGTGGCCCTTTGCGGGCCTCACATGGCAACTCAGGTACACCGACCCAGCCCCCGGGCAGGTGGCGCTAGGGGCGTGGCTAGACCCAAGCCCGGGCCGGGAAGAGGGGCGGGACCGGCGCGCGGGGACCTAACCCTCGGCACATGGCGGCCGGGGTCCTCAAGCCCGATCAAGCCTGTTTCCTGGGATGCAACCAGTAGCCTTCACGCCCACTCGGAAGGCTGCTCTGGGGCGGCTGGACCCCACACGCGTGGCCCTTTGCGGGCATAGCGTGGCAACTCAGGTACACCGGCCCAGCCCCCGGGCAGGTGGCGCTAGGGGCGTGGCTAGACCCAAGCCCGGGCCGGGAAGAGGGGCGGGACCGGTGCGCGAGGGGAAGTAACCCTCGGCACATGGCGGCCGGGGTCCTCAAGCCCGATCAAGCCTGTCTCCTGGGATGCAACCAGTAGCCTTCACGCCCACTCGGAAGGCTGCTCTGGGGCGGCTGGACCCCCCACGCAGGGTCCTCAAGCCCGATCAAGCCTGTCTCCCGGAATGCAACCAGTAGCCTTCACGCCCTCTCGGAAGGCTGCTCTGGGGCGGCTGGACCCCCCACGCGTGGCTTTTTGCTTGCCTCGCGTGGCAACTCAGGTAAACCAACCCAGCCCCCGGGCAGGTGGCGCTAGGGGCGTGGCTAGACCCAAGCCCGGGCCGGGAAGAGGGGCGGGACCTGCGCGTGGGGACCTAACCCTCGGCAGATGGCGGCCGGGGTCCTCAAGCCCGATCAAGCCTGTCTCCCGGGATGCAACCAGTAGCCTTCACGCCCACTCGGAAGGCTGCTCTGGAGCGGCTGGACCCCCCACGCGTGGCCCTTTGCGGGCCTAGCGTGGCAACTCAGGTACACCGACCCAGCCCCCGGGCAGGTGGCGCTAGGGGCGTGGCTAGACCCAAGCCCGGGCCGGGAAGAGGGGCGGGAGAAGCGCGCGGGGAC
Organism: Ochotona curzoniae; assembly: GCF_017591425.1. Lineage (NCBI taxonomy): Eukaryota > Metazoa > Chordata > Mammalia > Lagomorpha > Ochotonidae > Ochotona > Ochotona curzoniae. The sequence continues at coordinate 78,042 of NW_024465610.1, forward strand.
GTAACCCTCGGCACATGGCGGCCGGGGTCCTCAAGCCCGATCAAGCATGTCTCCCGGGATGCATCCAGTAGCCTTCACGCCCACTCGGAAGGCTGCTCTGGGGCGGCTGGACCCCCCCACGCGTGGCCCTTTGCTTGCCTCGCGTGGCAACTCAGGTACACCGACCCAGCCCCCGGGCAGGTGGCGCTAGGGGCGTGGCTAGACCCAAGCCCGGGCCGGGAAGAGGGGCGGGACCGGCGCGCGGGGACGTAACCCGCCGCAGGTGGCGGCCGGGGTCCTCAAGCCCGATCAAGCCTGTCTCCCGGGATGCAACCAGTAGCCTTCACGCCCACTCGGAAGGCTGCTCTGGGGCCTCTGGACGCCCCATGCGTGGCCCTTTGCGGGCCTAGCGTGGCAACTCAGGTACACAGACCCAGGCCCCGGGCAGGTGGCGCTAGGGGCGTGGCTAGACCCAAGCCCGGGCCGGGAAGATGGGCGGGACTGGCGCACGGGGACGTAACCCTCGGCACATGGCGGCCGGGGTCCTCAAGCCCGATCAAGCCTGTCTCCCGGGATGCATCTAGTAGCCTTCACGCCCACTCGGAAGGCTGCTCTGGGGCGGCTGGACCCCCCCACGCGTGGCCCTTTGCTTGCCTCGCGTGGCAACTCAGGTACACGGACCCAGCCCCCGGGCAGGTGGCGCTAGGGGCGTGGCTAGACCCAAGCCCGGGCCGGGAAGAGGGGCGGGAGCGTCGCGAGGGGACGTAACCCGCCGCAGGTGGCGGCCGGGGTCCTCAAGCCCGATCAAGCCTGTCTCCCGGGATGCAACCAGTAGCCTTCACGCCCTCTCGGAAGGCTGCTCTGGGGCGGCTGGACCCCCCACGCGTGGCCCTTTGCGGGCCTCGCGTGGCAACTCAGGTACACTGGCCCAGCCCCCGGGCAGGTGGCGCTAGGGGCGTGGCTAGACCCAAGCCCGGGCCGGGAAGAGGGGCGGGACCGGCGCGCGGGGACCTAACCCTCGGCACATGGCGGCCGGGGTCCTCAAGCCCGATCAAGCCTGTCTCCTGGGATGCAACCAGTAGCCTTCACGCCCACTCGGAAGGCTGCTCTTGGGCGGCTGGACCCCCAACGCGTGGCCCTTTGCGGGCCTAGCGTGGCAACTCAGGTACACAGGCCCAGCCCCCGGGCAGGTGGTGCTAGGGGAGTGGCTAGACCCAAGCCCGGGCCGGAAAGAGGGGCGGGACCGGCACGTGGGCACGTAACCCTCGGCAGATGGCGGCCGGGGTCCTCAAGCCTGATCAAGCCTGTCTCCCGGGATGCATCCAGGAGCCTTCAAGCCCACTCGGAAGGCTGCTCTGGGGCGGCTGGACCCCCCACACGTGGCCCTTTGCGGGCCTCACGTGGCAACTCAGGTACACCGACCCAGCCCCCAGGCAGGTGGCGCTAGGGGAGTGGCTAGACCCAAGCCCGGGCCGGGAAGAGGGGCGGGACCTGCGCGGGGACCTAACCCTCGGCACATGGCGGCCGGGGTCCTCAAGCCCGATCAAGCCTGTCTCCCGGGATGCAACCAGTAGCCTTCACGCCCACTCGGAAGGCTGCTCTGGGGCGGCTGGACCCCCCACGCGTGGCCCTTTGCGGGCCTAGCGTGGAAACTCAGCTACACCGACCCAGCCCCTGGGCAGGTGGCGCTAGGGGCGTGGCTAGACCCAAGCCCGGGCCGGGAAGAGGGGCAGGACCGGCGCGCTGGGACGTAACCCTCGGCAGATGGTGGCCGGGGTCCTCAAGCCCGATCAAGCCTGTCTCCCGGGATGCAACCAGTAGCCTTCACGCCCACTCGGAAGGCTGCTCTGGGGCGGCTGGACCCCCCACGCGTGGCCCTTTGCGGGCCTCACATGGCAACTCAGGTACACCGACCCAGCCCCCGGGCAGGTGGCGCTAGGGGCGTGGCTAGACCCAAGCCCGGGCCGGGAAGAGGGGCGGGACCGGCGCATGGGGACGTAACCCTCGGCACATGGCGGCCGGGGTCCTCAAGCCCAATCAAGCCTGTCTCCTGGGATGCAACCAGTAGCCTTCACGCCCACTCGGAAGGCTGCTCTGGGGCGGCTGGACCCCCTACGCGTGGCCCTTTGCTTGCCTCGCGTGGCAACTCAGGTACACCGACCCAGCCCCCGGGCAGGTGGCGCTAGGGGCGTGGCTAGACCCAAGCCCGGGCCGGGAAGAGGGGCGGGACCGGCGCACGGGGACGTAACCCTTGGCAGGTGGCGGCCGGGGTCCTCAAGCCCGATCAAGCCTGTCTCCCGGGATGCAACCTGTAGCCTTCACGCCCACTCGGAAGGCTGCTCTGGGGCGGCTGGACCCCCCACGCGTGGCCATTTGCGGGCCTCATATGGCAACTCAGGTACACCGACCCAGCCCCCAGGCAGGTGGCGCTAGGGGCGTGGCTAGACCCAAGCCCGGGCCGGGAAGAGGGGCGGGACCGGCGCACGGGGACGTAACCCTCGGCAGATGGCGGCCGGGGTCCTCAAGCCTGATCAAGCCTGTCTCCCGGGATGCAACCAGTAGCCTTCACGCCCACTCGGAAGGCTGCTCTGGGGCGGCTGGACCCCCCACGCGTGGCCCTTTGCGGGCCTAGCGTGGCAACTCAGGTACACTGGCCCAGCCCCCGGGCAGGTGGCGCTAGGGGCGTGGCTAGACCCAAGCCCGGGTCGGGAAGAGGGGCGGGACCGTCACGTGGGCACGTAACCCTCGGCAGATGGCGGCCGGGGTCCTCAAGCCCGATCAAGCCTGTCTCCCGGGATGCAACCAGTAGCCTTCACGCCCACTCGGAAGGCTGCTCTGGGGCGGCTGGACCACCCACGCGTGGCCCTTTGCGGGCCTAGCGTGGCAACTCAGGTACACTGGCCCAGCCCCCGGGCAGGTGGCGCTAGGGGCGTGGCTAGACCCAAGCCCGGGCCGGGAAGAGGGGCGGGACCGGCGCGCAGGGACGTAACCCTCGGCAGATGGCGGCCGGGGTCCTCAAGCCCGATCAAGCCTGTCTCCCGAGATGCAACCAGTAGCCTTCACGCCCACTCGGAAGGCTGCTCTGGGGCGGCTGGACCCCCCACGCAGGGTCCTCAAGCCCGATCAAGCCTGTCTCCTGGGATGCAACCAGTAGCCTTCACGCCCTCTCGGAAGGCTGCTCTGGGGCGGCTGGACCCCCCACGCAGGGTCCTCAAGCCCGATCAAGCCTGTCTCCCGGGATGCAACCAGTAGCCTTCACGCCCACTCGGAATGCTGCTCTGGAGCGGCTGGACCCCCCACGCGTGGCCCTTTGCGGGCCTAGCGTGGCAACTCAGGTACACCGACCCAGCCCCCGGGCAGTTGGCGCTAGGGGCGTGGCTAGACCCAAGCCCGGGCCGGGAAGATGGGCGGGACTGGCGCACGGGGACGTAACCCTCGGCACATGGCGGACGGGGGCCTCAAGCCCGATCAAGCCTGTCTCCCGGGATGCATCCAGTAGCCTTCACGCCCACTCGGAAGGCTGCTCTGGGGCGGCTGGACCCCCCCACGCGTGGCCCTTTGCTTGCCTCGCGTGGCAACTCAGGTACACGGACCCAGCCCCCGGGCAGGTGGCGCTAGGGGCGTGGCTAGACCCAAGCCCGGGCCGGGAAGAGGGGCGGGAGCGTCGCGAGGGGACGTAACCCGCCGCAGGTGGCGGCCGGTGTCCTCAAGCCCGATCAAGCCTGTCTCCCGGGATGCAACCAGTAGCCTTCACGCCCACTCGGAAGGCTGCTCTGGGGCGGCTGGACCCCCCACGCGTGGCCCTTTGCGGGCCTCACATGGCAACTCAGGTACACCGACCCAGCCCCCAGGCAGGTGGCGCTAGGGGCGTGGCTAGACCCAAGCCCGGGCCGGGAAGAGGGGCGGGACCTGCGCGCGGGGACGTAACCCTCGGCAGATGGCGGCCGGGGTCCTCAAGCCCGATCAAGCCTGTCTCCCGGGATGCAACCAGTAGCCTTCACGCCCACTCGGAAGGCTGCTCTGGGGCGGCTGGGCCCCCCCACGCGTGGCCCTTTGCGGGCCTCGCGTGGCAACTCAGGTACACTGGCCCAGCCCCCGGGCAGGTGGCGCTAGGGGCGTGGCTAGACCCAAGCCCGGGCCGGGAAGAGGGGCGGGACCGGCGCGTGGGGACCTAACCCTCGGCACATGGCGGCCGGGGTCCTCAAGCCCGATCAAGCCTGTCTCCTGGGATGCAACCAGTAGCCTTCACGCCCACTCGGAAGGCTGCTCTTGGGCGGCTGGACCCCCAACGCGTGGCCCTTTGCGGGCCTAGCGTGGCAACTCAGGTACACAGGCCCAGCCCCCGGGCAGGTGGCGCTAGGGGAGTGGCTAGACCCAAGCCCGGGCCGGAAAGAGGGGCGGGACCGGCACGTGGGCACGTAACCCTCGGCAGATGGCGGCCGGGGTCCTCAAGCCCGATCAAGCCTGTCTCCCGGGATGCAACCAGTAGCCTTCACGCCCACTCGGAAGGCTGCTCTGGGGCGGCTGGACCCCCCACGCAGGGTCCTCAAGCCCGATCAAGCCTGTCTCCCGGGATGCAACCAGTAGCCTTCACGCCCACTCGGAAGGCTGCTCTGGGGCGGCTGGACCCCCCACGCGTGGCCCTTTGCTTGCCTCGCGTGGCAACTCAGGTACACAGGCCCAGCCCCCGGGCAGGTGGCGCTAGGGGCGTGGCTAGACCCAAGCCCGGGCCGGGAAGAGGGGCGGGACCTGCGCGCGGGGACCTAACCCTCGGCACATGGCGGCCAGGCTCCTCAAGCCCGATCAAGCCTGTCTCCCGGGATGCAACCAGTAGCCTTCACGCCCACTCGGAAGGCTGCTCTGGGGCGGCTGGACCCCCCACGCGTGGCCCTTTGCGGGCCTAGCGTGGCAACTCAGGTACACTGACCCAGCCCCCAGGCAGGTGGCGCTAGGGGCGTGGCTAGACCCAAGCCCGGGCCGGGAAGAGGGGCGGGACCCGAGCGCGGTGACGTAACCCTCGGCACATGGCGGCCGGGGTCCTCAAGCCCGATCAAGCCTGTCTCCCGGGATGCAACCAGTAGCCTTCACGCCCACTCGGAAGGCTGCTCTGGGGCGGCTGGACCCTCTACGCGTGGCCCTTTGCGGGCCTAGCGTGGCCACTCAGCTACACCGACCCAGCCCCCGGGCAGGTGGCGCTAGGGGCGTGGCTAGACCCAAGCCCGGGCCGGGAAGAGGGGCGGGACCGGCACGTGGGCACCTAACCCTCGGTACATGGCGGCCGGGGTCCTCAAGCCCGATCAAGCCTGTCTCCCGGGATGCAACCAGTAGCCTTCACGCCCACTCGGAAGGCTGCTCTGGGGCGGCTGGACCCCCCACGCGTGGCCCTTTGCGGGCCTAGCGTGGCAACTCAGCTACACCGACCCAGCCCCCGGGCAGGTGGCGCTAGGGGCGTGGCTAGACCCAAGCCTGGGCCAGGAAGAGCGGCGGGACCTGCGCGCGGGGACGTAACACTCGGCACATGGCGGCCGGGGTCCTCAAGCCCGATCAAGCCTGTCTCCTGGGATGCAACCAGTAGCCTTCACGCCCACTCAGAAGGCTGCTCTGGGGCGGCTGGACCCCCCACGCGTGGCCCTTTGCGGGCCTCACGTGGCAACTCAGGTACACCGACCCAGCCCCCGGGCAGGTGGCGCTAGGGGCATGGCTAGACCCAAGCCCGGGCCGGGAAGAGGGGCGGGACCTGCGCGCGGGGACGTAACCCTCGGCACATGGCGGCCGGGGTCCTCAAGCCCGATCAAGCCTGTCTCCCGGGATGCAACCTGTAGCCTTCACGCCCACTCGGAAGGCTGCTCTGGGGCGGGTGGACCCCCCACGCGTGGCCCTTTGCGGGCCTCGCGTGGCAACTCAGGTACACCGACCCAGCCCCCGGGCAGGTGGCGCTAGGGGCGTGGCTAGACCCAAGCCCGGGCCGGGAAGAGGGGCGGGACCGGTGCGCGGGGACCTAACCCTCGGCAGATGGGGGCCGGGGTCCTCAAGCCCGATCAAGCCTGTCTCCCGGGATGCAACCAGTAGCCTTCACGCCCACTCGGAAGGCTGCTCTGGGGCGGCTGGACCCCCCACGCGTGGCCCTTTGCGGGCCTAGCGTGGCAACTCAGGTACACCAACCCAGCCCCCGGGCAGGTGGCGCTAGGGGCGTGGCTAGACCCAAGCCCGGGCCGGGAAGAGGGGCGGGACCGGCGCGCGGGGACCTAACCCTCGGCACATGGCGGCCGGGGTCCTCAAGCCCGATCAAGCCTGTTTCCTGGGATGCAACCAGTAGCCTTCACGCCCACTCGGAAGGCTGCTCTGGGGCGGCTGGACCCCCCACGCGTGGCCCTTTGCGGGCCTAGCGTGGCAACTCAGGTACACCGGCCCAGCCCCCGGGCAGGTGGCGCTAGGGGCGTGGCTAGACCCAAGCCCGGGCCGGGAAGAGGGGCGGGACCGGTGCGCGAGGGGAAGTAACCCTCGGCACATGGCGGCCGGGGTCCTCAAGCCCGATCAAGCCTGTCTCCTGGGATGCAACCAGTAGCCTTCACGCCCACTCGGAAGGCTGCTCTGGGGCGGCTGGACCCCCCACGCAGGGTCCTCAAGCCCGATCAAGCCTGTCTCCCTGGATGCAACCAGTAGCCTTCACGCCCTCTCGGAAGGCTGCTCTGGGGCGGCTGGACCCCCCACGCGTGGCTTTTTGCTTGCCTCGCGTGGCAACTCAGGTAAACCAACCCAGCCCCCGGGCAGGTGGCGCTAGGGGCGTGGCTAGACCCAAGCCCGGGCCGGGAAGAGGGGCGGGACCTGCGCGTGGGGACCTACCCTCGGCAGATGGCGGCCGGGGTCCTCAAGCCCGATCAAGCCTGTCTCCCGGGATGCAACCAGTAGCCTTCACGCCCACTCGGAAGGCTGCTCTGGAGCGGCTGGACCCCCCACGCGTGGCCCTTTGCGGGCCTAGCGTGGCAACTCAGGTACACCGACCCAGCCCCCAGGCAGGTGGCGCTAGGGGCGTGGCTAGACCCAAGCCCGGGCCGGGAAGATGGGCGGGACTGGCGCACGGGGACGTAACCCTCGGCACATGGCGGCCGGGGTCCTCAAGCCCGATCAAGCATGTCTCCCGGGATGCATCCAGTAGCCTTCACGCCCACTCGGAAGGCTGCTCTGGGGCGGCTGGACCCCCCCACGCGTGGCCCTTTGCTTGCCTCGCGTGGCAACTCAGGTACACCGACCCAGCCCCCGGGCAGGTGGCGCTAGGGGCGTGGCTAGACCCAAGCCCGGGCCGGGAAGAGGGGCGGGACCTGCGCGCGGGGACGTAACCCGCCGCAGGTGGCGGCCGGGGTCCTCAAGCCCGATAAAGCCTGTCTCCCGGGATGCAACCAGTAGCCTTCACGCCCACTCGGAAGGCTGCTCTGGGGTGGCTGGACCCCCCACGCGTGGCCCTTTGCGGGCCTCACATGGCAACTCAGGTACACCGACCCAACCCCCAGGCAGGTGGCGCTAGGGGCGTGGCTAGACCCAAGCCCGGGCCGGGAAGAGGGGCGGGACCGGCGGGCGGGGACCTAACCCTCGGCAGATGGCGGCCGGGGTCCTCAAGCCCGATCAAGCCTGTTTCCTGGGATGCAACCAGTAGCCTTCACGCCCACTCGGAAGGCTGCTCTGGGGCGGCTGGACCCCCCACGCGTGGCCCTTTGCGGGCCTAGCGTGGCAACTCAGGTACACCAACCCAGCCCCCGGGCAGGTGGCGCTAGGGGCGTGGCTAGACCCAAGCCCGGGCCGGGAAGAGTGGCGGGACCGGTGCGCGAGGGGAAGTAACCCTCGGCACATGGCGGCCGGGGTCCTCAAGCCCGATCAAGCCTGTCTCCCGGGATGCAACCAGTAGCCTTCACGCCCACTCGGAAGGCTGCTCTGGGGCGGCTGGACCCCCCACGCGTGGCCCTTTGCGGGCCTAGCGTGGCAACTCAGGTACACCGACCCAGCCCCCGGGCAGGTGGCGCTAGGGGCGTGGCTAGACCCAAGCCCGGGTCGGGAAGAGGGGCGGGACCGGCACGTGGGCACGTAACCCTCGGCAGATGGCGGCCGGGGTCCTCAAGCCCGATCAAGCCTGTCTCCCGGGATGCAACCAGTAGCCTTCACGCCCACTCGGAAGGCTGCTCTGGGGCCTCTGGACGCCCCATGCGTGGCCCTTTGCGGGCCTAGCGTGGCAACTCAGGTACACAGACCCAGGCCCCGGGCAGGTGGCGCTAGGGGCGTGGCTAGACCCAAGCCCGGGCCGGGAAGATGGGCGGGACTGGCGCACGGGGACGTAACCCTCGGCACATGGCGGCCGGGGTCCTCAAGCCCGATCAAGCCTGTCTCCCGGGATGCATCCAGTAGCCTTCACGCCCACTCGGAAGGCTGCTCTGGGGCGGCTGGACCCCCCCACGCGTGGCCCTTTGCTTGCCTCGCGTGGCAACTCAGGTACACGGACCCAGCCCCCGGGCAGGTGGCGCTAGGGGCGTGGCTAGACCCAAGCCCGGGCCGGGAAGAGGGGCGGGAGCGTCGCGAGGGGACGTAACCCGCCGCAGGTGGCGGCCGGGGTCCTCAAGCCCGATCAAGCCTGTCTCCCGGGATGCAACCAGTAGCCTTCACGCCCTCTCGGAAGGCTGCTCTGGGGCGGCTGGACCCCCCACGCGTGGCCCTTTGCGGGCCTCACATGGCAACTCAGGTACACCGACCCAGCCCCCAGGCAGGTGGCGCTAGGGGCGTGGCTAGACCCAAGCCCGGGCCGGGAAGAGGGGCGGGACCTGCGCGCGGGGACGTAACCCTCGGCAGATGGCGGCCGGGGTCCTCAAGCCCGATCAAGCCTGTCTCCCGGGATGCAACCAGTAGCCTTCACGCCCACTCGGAAGGCTGCTCTGGGGCGGCTGGACCCCCCACGCGTGGCCCTTTGCGGGCCTAGCGTGGCAACTCAGGTACACTGGCCCAGCCCCCGGGCAGGTGGCGCTAGGGGCGTGGCTAGACCCAAGCCCGGGCCGGGAAGAGGGGCGGGACCGGCGCGCGGGGACCTAACCCTCGGCACATGGCGGCCGGGGTCCTCAAGCCCGATCAAGCCTGTCTCCTGGGATGCAACCAGTAGCCTTCACGCCCACTCGGAAGGCTGCTCTTGGGCGGCTGGACCCCCAACGCGTGGCCCTTTGCGGGCCTAGCGTGGCAACTCAGGTACACAGGCCCAGCCCCCGGGCAGGTGGTGCTAGGGGAGTGGCTAGACCCAAGCCCGGGCCGGAAAGAGGGGCGGGACCGGCACGTGGGCACGTAACCCTCGGCAGATGGCGGCCGGGGTCCTCAAGCCCGATCAAGCCTGTCTCCCGGGATGCATCCAGTAGCCTTCAAGCCCACTCGGAAGGCTGCTCTGGGGCGGCTGGACCCCCCACACGTGGCCCTTTGCGGGCCTCACGTGGCAACTCAGGTACACCGACCCAGCCCCCAGGCAGGTGGCGCTAGGGGAGTGGCTAGACCCAAGCCCGGGCCGGGAAGAGGGGCGGGACCTGCGCGGGGACCTAACCCTCGGCACATGGCGGCCGGGGTCCTCAAGCCCGATCAAGCCTGTCTCCCGGGATGCAACCAGTAGCCTTCACGCCCTCTCGGAAGGCTGCTCTGGGGCGGCTGGACCCCCCCACGCGTGGCCCTTTGCTTGCCTCGCGTGGCAACTCAGGTACACGGACCCAGCCCCCGGGCAGGTGGCGCTAGGGGCGTGGCTAGACCCAAGCCCGGGCCGGGAAGAGGGGCGGGACCGGCGCGCTGGGACGTAACCCTCGGCAGATGGTGGCCGGGGTCCTCAAGCCCGATCAAGCCTGTCTCCCGGGATGCAACCAGTAGCCTTCACGCCCACTCGGAAGGCTGCTCTGGGGCGGCTGGACCCCCCACGCGTGGCCCTTTGCGGGCCTCACATGGCAACTCAGGTACACCGACCCAGCCCCCGGGCAGGTGGCGCTAGGGGCGTGGCTAGACCCAAGCCCGGGCCGGGAAGAGGGGCGGGACCGGCGCATGGGGACGTAACCCTCGGCAAATGGCGGCCGGGGTCCTCAAGCCCAATCAAGCCTGTCTCCTGGGATGCAACCAGTAGCCTTCACGCCCACTCGGAAGGCTGCTCTGGGGCGGCTGGACCCCCTACGCGTGGCCCTTTGCTTGCCTCGCGTGGCAACTCAGGTACACCGACCCAGCCCCCGGGCAGGTGGCGCTAGGGGCGTGGCTAGACCCAAGCCCGGGCCGGGAAGAGGGGCGGGACCGGCGCGCGGGGACGTAACCCGCCGCAGTTGGCGGCCGGGGTCCTCAAGCCCGATCAAGCCTGTCTCCCGGGATGCAACCAGTAGCCTTCACGCCCACTCGGAAGGCTGCTCTGGGGCGGCTGGACCCCCCACGCGTGGCCATTTGCGGGCCTCATATGGCAACTCAGGTACACCGACCCAGCCCCCAGGCAGGTGGCGCTAGGGGCGTGGCTAGACCCAAGCCCGGGCCGGGAAGAGGGGCGGGACCGGCGCACGGGGACGTAACCCTCGGCAGATGGCGGCCGGGGTCCTCAAGCCCGATCAAGCCTGTCTCCCGGGATGCAACCAGTAGCCTTCACGCCCACTCGGAAGGCTGCTCTGGGGCGGCTGGACCCCCCACGCGTGGCCCTTTGCGGGCCTAGCGTGGCAACTCAGGTACACCGACCCAGCCCCCGGGCAGGTGGCGCTAGGGGCGTGGCTAGACCCAAGCCCGGGTCGGGAAGAGGGGCGGGACCGTCACGTGGGCACGTAACCCTCGGCAGATGGCGGCCGGGGTCCTCAAGCCCGATCAAGCCTGTCTCCCGGGATGCAACCAGTAGCCTTCACGCCCACTCGGAAGGCTGCTCTGGGGCGGCTGGACCACCCACGCGTGGCCCTTTGCGGGCCTAGCGTGGCAACTCAGGTACACTGGCCCAGCCCCCGGGCAGGTGGCGCTAGGGGCGTGGCTAGACCCAAGCCCGGGCCGGGAAGAGGGGCGGGACCGGCGCGCAGGGACGTAACCCTCGGCAGATGGCGGCCGGGGTCCTCAAGCCCGATCAAGCCTGTCTCCCGAGATGCAACCAGTAGCCTTCACGCCCACTCGGAAGGCTGCTCTGGGGCGGCTGGACCCCCCACGCAGGGTCCTCAAGCCCGATCAAGCCTGTCTCCCGGGATGCAACCAGTAGCCTTCACGCCCTCTCGGAAGGCTGCTCTGGGGCGGCTGGACCCCCCCACGCGTGGCCCTTTGCTTGCCTCGCGTGGCAACTCAGGTACACGGACCCAGCCCCCGGGCAGGTGGCGCTAGGGGCGTGGCTAGACCCAAGCCCGGGCCGGGAAGAGGGGCGGGAGCGTCGCGAGGGGACGTAACCCGCCGCAGGTGGCGGCCGGGGTCCTCAAGCCCGATCAAGCCTGTCTCCCGGGATGCAACCAGTAGCCTTCACGCCCACTCGGAAGGCTGCTCTGGGGCGGCTGGACCCCCCACGCGTGGCCCTTTGCGGGCCTCACATGGCAACTCAGGTACACCGACCCAGCCCCCAGGCAGGTGGCGCTAGGGGCGTGGCTAGACCCAAGCCCGGGCCGGGAAGAGGGGCGGGACCTGCGCGCGGGGACGTAACCCTCGGCAGATGGCGGCCGGGGTCCTCAAGCCCGATCAAGCCTGTCTCCCGGGATGCAACCAGTAGCCTTCACGCCCACTCGGAAGGCTGCTCTGGGGCGGCTGGACCCCCCACGCGTGGCCCTTTGCGGGCCTCGCGTGGCAACTCAGGTACACTGGCCCAGCCCCCGGGCAGGTGGCGCTAGGGGCGTGGCTAGACCCAAGCCCGGGCCGGGAAGAGGGGCGGGACCGGCGCGTGGGGACCTAACCCTCGGCACATGGCGGCCGGGGTCCTCAAGCCCGATCAAGCCTGTCTCCTGGGATGCAACCAGTAGCCTTCACGCCCACTCGGAAGGCTGCTCTTGGGCGGCTGGACCCCCAACGCGTGGCCCTTTGCGGGCCTAGCGTGGCAACTCAGGTACACAGGCCCAGCCCCCGGGCAGGTGGCGCTAGGGGAGTGGCTAGACCCAAGCCCGGGCCGGAAAGAGGGGCGGGACCGGTGCGCGGGGACGTAACCCTCGGCAGATGGCGGCCGGGGTCCTCAAGCCCGATCAAGCCTGTCTCCCGGGATGCATCCAGTAGCCTTCAAGCCCACTCGGAAGGCTGCTCTGGGGCGGCTGGACCCCCCACACGTGGCCCTTTGCGGGCCTCACGTGGCAACTCAGGTACACCAACCCAGCCCCCAGGCAGGTGGCGCTAGGGGAGTGGCTAGACCCAAGCCCGGGCCGGGAAGAGGGGCGGGACCTGCGCGGGGACCTAACCCTCGGCAGATGGCGGCCGGGGTCCTCAAGCCCGATCAAGCCTGTGTCCCGGGATGCAACCAGTAGCCTTCACGCCCACTCGGAAGGCTGCTCTGGGGCGGCTGGACCCCCCACGCGTGGCCCTTTGCGGGCCTAGCGTGGAAACTCAGCTACACCGACCCAGCCCCCGGGCAGGTGGCGCTAGGGGCGTGGCTAGACCCAAGCCCGGGCCGGGAAGAGGGGCGGGACCGGCGCGCTGGGACGTAACCCTCGGCACATGGCGGCCGGGGTCCTCAAGCCCAATCAAGCCTGTCTCCTGGGATGCAACCAGTAGCCTTCACGCCCACTCGGAAGGCTGCTCTGGGGCGGCTGGACCCCCTACGCGTGGCTCTTTGCTTGCCTCGCGTGGCAACTCAGGTACACCGACCCAGCCCCCGGGCAGGTGGCGCTAGGGGCGTGGCTAGACCCAAGCCCGGGCCGGGAAGAGGGGCGGGACCGGCGCGCGGGGACGTAACCCGCCGCAGGTGGCGGCCGGGGTCCTCAAGCACGATCAAGCCTGTCTCCCGGGATGCAACCAGTAGCCTTCACGCCCACTCGGAAGGCTGCTCTGGGGCGGCTGGACCCCCCACGCGTGGCCATTTGCGGGCCTCATATGGCAACTCAGGTACACCGACCCAGCCCCCAGGCAGGTGGCGCTAGGGGCGTGGCTAGACCCAAGCCCGGGCCGGGAAGAGGGGCGGGACCGGCGCGTGGGGACGTAACCCTCGGCAGATGGCGGCCGGGGTCCTCAAGCCTGATCAAGCCTGTCTCCCGGGATGCAACCAGTAGCCTTCACGCCCACTCGGAAGGCTGCTCTGGGGCGGCTGGACCCCCCACGCAGGGTCCTCAAGCCCGATCAAGCCTGTCTCCCGGGATGCAACCAGTAGCCTTCACGCCCTCTCGGAAGGCTGCTCTGGGGCGGCTGGACCCCCCACGCGTGGCCCTTTGCTTGCCTCGCGTTGCAACTCAGCTACACCGACCCAGCCCCCGGGCAGGTGGCGCTAGGGGCGTGGCTAGACCCAAGCCCGGGCCGGGAAGAGGGGCGGGACCGGCGCGTGGGGACGTAACCCTCGGCAGATGGCGGCCGGGGTCCTCAAGCCTGATCAAGCCTGTCTCCCGGGATGCAACCAGTAGCCTTCACGCCCACTCGGAAGGCTGCTCTGGGGCGGCTGGACCCCCCACGCAGGGTCCTCAAGCCCGATCAAGCCTGTCTCCCGGGATGCAACCAGTAGCCTTCACGCCCTCTCGGAAGGCTGCTCTGGGGCGGCTGGACCCCCCACGCGTGGCCCTTTGCTTGCCTCGCGTTGCAACTCAGCTACACCGACCCAGCCCCCGGGCAGGTGGCGCTAGGGGCGTGGCTAGACCCAAGCCCGGGCCGGGAAGAGGGGCGGGACCGGCGCGTGGGGACGTAACCCTCGGCAGATGGCGGCCGGGGTCCTCAAGCCTGATCAAGCCTGTCTCCCGGGATGCAACCAGTAGCCTTCACGCCCACTCGGAAGGCTGCTCTGGGGCGGCTGGACCCCCCACGCAGGGCCCTCAAGCCCGATCAAGCCTGTCTCCCGGGATGCAACCAGTAGCCTTCACGCCCTCTCGGAAGGCTGCTCTGGGGCGGCTGGACCCCCCACGCGTGGCCCTTTGCTTGCCTCGCGTTGCAACTCAGGTACACGGACCCAGCCCCCGGGCAGGTGGCGCTAGGGGCGTGGCTAGACCCAAGCCCGGGCCGGGAAGAGGGGCGGGACCGGCGCGTGGGGACGTAACCCTCGGCAGATGGCGGCCGGGGTCCTCAAGCCCGATCAAGCCTGTCTCGCGGGATGCAACCAGTAGCCTTCACGCCCACTCGGAAGGCTGCTCTGGGGCGGCTGGACCCCCAACGCGTAACCCTTTGCGGGCCTAGCGTGGCAACTCAGGTACACCGACCCAGCCCCCAGGCAGGTGGCGCTAGGGGCGTGGCTAGACCCAAGCCCGGGCCGGGAAGAGGGGCGGGACCTGCGCGGGGACCTAACCCTCGGCACATGGCGGCCGGGGTCCTCAAGCCCGATCAAGCCTGTCTCCCGGGATGCATCCAGTAGCCTTCACGCCCACTCGGAAGGCTGCTCTGGGGCGGCTGGACCCCCCACGCGTGGCCCTTTGCGGGCCTCGCGTGGCAACTCAGGTACACCGGCCCAGCCCCCGGGCAGGTGGCGCTAGGGGCGTGGCTAGACCCAAGCCCGGGCCGGGAAGAGGGGCGGGACCGGTGCGCGGGGACGTAACCCTCGGCACATGGCGGCCGGGGTCCTCAAGCCCGATCAAGCCTGTCTCCCGGGATGCAACCAGTAGCCTTCACGCCCACTCGGAAGGCTGCTCTGGGGCGGCTGGACCCCCACGCGTGGCCCTTTGCGGGCCTCACATGGCAACTCAGGTACACCGACCCAGCCCCCGGGCAGGTGGCGCTAGGGGCGTGGCTAGACCCAAGCCCGGGCCGGGAAGAGGGGCGGGACCGGCGGGCGGGGACCTAACCCTCGGCACATGGCGGCCGGGGTCCTCAAGCCCGATCAAGCCTGTCTCCTTGGATGCAACCAGTAGCCTTCACGCCCACTCGGAAGGCTGCTCTGGGGCGTCTGGAGCCCCCACGCGTGGCCCTTTGCGGGCCTAGCGTGGCAACTCAGGTACACCGACCCAGCCCCCGTGCAGGTGGCGCTAGGGGCGTGGCTAGACCCAAGCCCGGGTCGGGAAGAGGGGCGGGACCGGCACGTGGGCACGTAACCCTCAGGAGATCGCGGCCGGGGTCCTCAAGCCCGATCAAACCTGTCAACCGGGATGCAACCAGTAGCCTTCACGCCCACTCGGAAGGCTGCTCTGGGGCGGCTGGACCCCCCACGCGTGGCCCTTTGCGGGCCTAGCGTGGCAACTCAGGTACACCGGCCCAGCCCCCGGGCAGGTGGCGCTAGGGGCGTGGCTAGACCCAAGCCCGGGCTGGGAAGAGGGGCGGGACCGGCGCGCGGGGACCTAACCCTCGGCAGATGGCGGCCGGGGTCCTCAAGCCCGATCAAGCCTGTCTCCCGGGATGCAACCAGTAGCCTTCACGCCCACTCGGAAGGCTGCTCTGGGGCGGCTGGACCCCCCACGCAGGGTCCTCAAGCCCGATCAAGCCTGTCTCCCGGGATGCAACCAGTAGCCTTCACGCCCTCTCGGAAGGCTGCTCTGGGGCGGCTGGACCCCCCACGCGTGGCCCTTTGCTTGCCTCGCGTGGCAACTCAGGTACACCGACCCAGCCCCCGGGCAGGTGGCGCTAGGGGCGTGGCTAGACCCAAGCCCGGGCCGGGAAGAGGGGCGGGACCTGCGCGCGGGGACGTAACCCTCGGCAGATGGCGGCCGGGGTCCTCAAGCCCGATCAAGCCTGTCTCGCGGGATGCAACCAGTAGCCTTCACGCCCACTCGGAAGGCTGCTCTGGGGCGGCTGGACCCCCCACGCGTGGCCCTTTGCGGGCCTAGCGTGGCAACTCAGGTACACCGACCCAGCCCCCGGGCAGGTGGCGCTAGGGGCGTGGCTAGACCCAAGCCCGGGCCGGGAAGAGGGGCGGGACCGGCACGTGGGCACGTAACCCTCGGCAGATGGCGGCCGGGGTCCTCAAGCCCGATCAAGCCTGTCTCCCGGGATGCAACCAGTAGCCTTCACGCCCACTCGGAAGGCTGCTCTGGGGCGGCTGGACCCCCAACGCGTGGCCCTTTGTGGGCCTCACGTGGCAACTCAGGTACACCGACCCAGCCCCCAGGCAGGTGGCGCTAGGGGCGTGGCTAGACCCAAGCCCGGGCCGGGTAGAGGGGCGGGACCTGCGCGCGGGGACGTAACCCTCGGCAGATGGCGGCCGGGGTCCTCAAGCCCGATCAAGCCTGTCTCCCGGGATGCAACCAGTAGCCTTCATGCCCACTCGGAAGGCTGCTCTGGGGCGGCTGGACCCCCCACGCGTGGCCCTTTGCGGGACTCGCGTGGCCACTCAGCTACACCGACCCAGCCCCCGGGCAGGTGGCGCTAGGGGCGTGGCTAACCCAAGCCCGGGACTGGAAGAGGGGCGGGACTGGCACGTGGGGACGTAACCCTCGGCAGATGGCGGCCGGGGTCCTCAAGCCCGATCAAGCCTGTCTCCCGGGATGCATCCAGTAGCCTTCACGCCCACTCGGAAGGCTGCTCTGGGGCGGCTGGACCCCCCACGCAGGGCCCTCAAGCCCGATCAAGCCTGTCTCCCGGGATGCAACCAGTAGCCTTCACGCCCTCTCGGAAGGCTGCTCTGGGGCGGCTGGACCCCCCACGCGTGGCCCTTTGCTTGCCTCGCGTTGCAACTCAGGTACACGGACCCAGCCCCCGGGCAGGTGGCGCTAGGGGCGTGGCTAGACCCAAGCCCGGGCCGGGAAGAGGGGCGGGACCGGCGCGTGGGGACGTAACCCTCGGCAGATGGCGGCCGGGGTCCTCAAGCCCGATCAAGCCTGTCTCGCGGGATGCAACCAGTAGCCTTCACGCCCACTCGGAAGGCTGCTCTGGGGCGGCTGGACCCCCAACGCGTAACCCTTTGCGGGCCTAGCGTGGCAACTCAGGTACACCGACCCAGCCCCCAGGCAGGTGGCGCTAGGGGCGTGGCTAGACCCAAGCCCGGGCCGGAAGAGGGGCGGGACCTGGCGCGGGGACCTAACCCTCGGCACATGGCGGCCGGGGTCCTCAAGCCCGATCAAGCCTGTCTCCCGGGATGCATCCAGTAGCCTTCACGCCCACTCGGAAGGCTGCTCTGGGGCGGCTGGACCCCCCACGCGTGGCCCTTTGCGGGCCTCGCGTGGCAACTCAGGTACACCGGCCCAGCCCCCGGGCAGGTGGCGCTAGGGGCGTGGCTAGACCCAAGCCCGGGCCGGGAAGAGGGGCGGGACCGGTGCGCGGGGACGTAACCCTCGGCACATGGCGGCCGGGGTCCTCAAGCCCGATCAAGCCTGTCTCCCGGGATGCAACCAGTAGCCTTCACGCCCACTCGGAAGGCTGCTCTGGGGCGGCTGGACCCCCACGCGTGGCCCTTTGCGGGCCTCACATGGCAACTCAGGTACACCGACCCAGCCCCCGGGCAGGTGGCGCTAGGGGCGTGGCTAGACCCAAGCCCGGGCCGGGAAGAGGGGCGGGACCGGCGGGCGGGGACCTAACCCTCGGCACATGGCGGCCGGGGTCCTCAAGCCCGATCAAGCCTGTCTCCTTGGATGCAACCAGTAGCCTTCACGCCCACTCGGAAGGCTGCTCTGGGGCGTCTGGAGCCCCCACGCGTGGCCCTTTGCGGGCCTAGCGTGGCAACTCAGGTACACCGACCCAGCCCCCGTGCAGGTGGCGCTAGGGGCGTGGCTAGACCCAAGCCCGGGTCGGGAAGAGGGGCGGGACCGGCACGTGGGCACGTAACCCTCAGGAGATGGCGGCCGGGGTCCTCAAGCCCGATCAAACCTGTCAACCGGGATGCAACCAGTAGCCTTCACGCCCACTCGGAAGGCTGCTCTGGGGCGGCTGGACCCCCCACGCGTGGCCCTTTGCGGGCCTAGCGTGGCAACTCAGGTACACCGGCCCAGCCCCCGGGCAGGTGGCGCTAGGGGCGTGGCTAGACCCAAGCCCGGGCTGGGAAGAGGGGCGGGACCGGCGCGCGGGGACCTAACCCTCGGCAGATGGCGGCCGGGGTCCTCAAGCCCGATCAAGCCTGTCTCCCGGGATGCAACCAGTAGCCTTCACGCCCACTCGGAAGGCTGCTCTGGGGCGGCTGGACCCCCCACGCAGGGTCCTCAAGCCCGATCAAGCCTGTCTCCCGGGATGCAACCAGTAGCCTTCACGCCCTCTCGGAAGGCTGCTCTGGGGCGGCTGGACCCCCCACGCGTGGCCCTTTGCTTGCCTCGCGTGGCAACTCAGGTACACCGACCCAGCCCCCGGGCAGGTGGCGCTAGGGGCGTGGCTAGACCCAAGCCCGGGCCGGGAAGAGGGGCGGGACCTGCGCGCGGGGACGTAACCCTCGGCAGATGGCGGCCGGGGTCCTCAAGCCCGATCAAGCCTGTCTCGCGGGATGCAACCAGTAGCCTTCACGCCCACTCGGAAGGCTGCTCTGGGGCGGCTGGACCCCCCACGCGTGGCCCTTTGCGGGCCTAGCGTGGCAACTCAGGTACACCGACCCAGCCCCCGGGCAGGTGGCGCTAGGGGCGTGGCTAGACCCAAGCCCGGGCCGGGAAGAGGGGCGGGACCGGCACGTGGGCACGTAACCCTCGGCAGATGGCGGCCGGGGTCCTCAAGCCCGATCAAGCCTGTCTCCCGGGATGCAACCAGTAGCCTTCACGCCCACTCGGAAGGCTGCTCTGGGGCGGCTGGACCCCCAACGCGTGGCCCTTTGTGGGCCTCACGTGGCAACTCAGGTACACCGACCCAGCCCCCAGGCAGGTGGCGCTAGGGGCGTGGCTAGACCCAAGCCCGGGCCGGGTAGAGGGGCGGGACCTGCGCGCGGGGACGTAACCCTCGGCAGATGGCGGCCGGGGTCCTCAAGCCCGATCAAGCCTGTCTCCCGGGATGCAACCAGTAGCCTTCATGCCCACTCGGAAGGCTGCTCTGGGGCGGCTGGACCCCCCACGCGTGGCCCTTTGCGGGACTCGCGTGGCCACTCAGCTACACCGACCCAGCCCCCGGGCAGGTGGCGCTAGGGGCGTGGCTAACCCAAGCCCGGGACTGGAAGAGGGGCGGGACTGGCACGTGGGGACGTAACCCTCGGCAGATGGCGGCCGGGGTCCTCAAGCCCGATCAAGCCTGTCTCCCGGGATGCATCCAGTAGCCTTCACGCCCACTCGGAAGGCTGCTCTGGGGCGGCTGGACCCCCCACGCGTGGCCCTTTGCGGGCCCCACATGGCAACTCAGGTACACAGACCCAGCCCCCGGGCAGGTGGCACTAGGGGCGTGGCTAGACCCAAGCCCGGGCCGGGAAGAGGGGCGGGACCGGCGGGCGGGGACGTAACCCTCGGCAGATGGCGGCCGGGGTCCTCAAGCCCGATCAAGCGTGTCTCCTGGGATGCAACCAGTAGCCTTCACGCCCACTCGGAAGGCTGCTCTTGGGCGGGTGGACCCCCCACACGTGGCCCTTTGCGGGCCTCACGTGGCAACTCAGGTACACCGACCCAGCCCCCGGGCAGGTGGCGCTAGGGGCGTGGCTAGACCCAAGGCCGGGACTGGAAGAGGGGCGGGACTGGCACGTGGGGATGAAACCCTCGGCAGATGGCGGCCGGGGTCCTCAAGCCCGATCAAGCCTGTCTCCCGGGATGCATCCAGTAGCCTTCACGCCCACTCGGAAGGCTGCTCTGGGGCGGCTGGACCCCCCACGCGTGGCCCTTTGCGGGCCTAGCGTGGCAACTCAGCTACACCGACCCAGCCCCCGGGCAGGTGGCGCTAGGGGCGTGGCTAGACCCAAGCCCGGGCCGGGAGGAGGGGGGGGACCAGCGCGCGGGGACCTAACCCTCGGCAGATGGCGGCCGGGGTCCTCAAGCCCGATCAAGCCTGTCTCCCGGGATGCATCCAATAGCCTTCACGCTCACTCGGAAGGCTGCTCTGGGGCGGCTGGACCCCCAACGCGTAACCCTTTGCGGGCCTAGCGTGGCAACTCAGGTACACTGACCCAGCCCCCGGGCAGGTGGCGCTAGGGGCGTGGCTAGACCCAAGCCCGGGCCGGGAAGAGGGGCGGGACTGGCACGTGGGGACGTAACCCTCGGCAGATGGCGGCCGGGGTCCTCAAGCCCGATCAAGCCTGTCTCCCGGGATGCAACCAGTAGCCTTCACGCCCACTCGGAAGGCTGCTCTGGGGCGGCTGGACCCCCACGCGTGGCCCTTTGCGGGCCTCGCGTGGCAACTCAGGTACACCGACCCAGCCCCCGGGCAGGTGGCGCTAGGGGCGTGGCTAGACCCAAGCCTGGGCCGGGAAGAGGGGCGGGATCTGCGCGCAGGGACATAACCCTCGGCAGATGGCGGCCGGGGTCCTCAAGCCTGATCAAGCCTGTCTCCCGGGATGCATCCAGTAGCCTTCACGCCCACTCGGAAGGCTGCTCTGGGGCGGCTGGACCCCCCACGCGTGGCCCTTTGCGGGACTCGCGTGGCAACTCAGGTACACCGACCCAGCCCCCAGGCAGGTGGCGCTAGGGGCGTGGCTAGACCCAAGCCCGGGCCGGGAAGAGGGGCGGGACCTGCGCGCGGGGACGTAACCCTCGGCAGATGGCGGCCGGGGTCCTCAAGCCCGATCAAGCCTGTCTCCTGGGATGCAACCAGTAGCCTTCCCGCCCACTCGGAAGGCTGCTCTGGGGCGGCTGGACCCCCCACGCGTGGCCCTTTGCGGGCCTCACATGGCAACTCAGGTACACCGACCCAGCCCCCAGGCAGGTGGCGCTAGGGGCGTGGCTAGACCCAAGCCCGGGCCGGGAAGAGGGGCGGGACCAGCGCGCGGGGACCTAAACCTCGGCAGATGGCGGCCGGGGTCCTCAAGCCCGATCAAGCCTGTCTCCCGGGATGCAACCAGTAGCCTTCACGCCCACTCGGAAGGCTGCTCTGGGGCGGCTGGACCCCCCACGCGTGGCCCTTTGCGGGCCTAGCGTGGCCACTCAGCTACACCGACCCAGCCCCCGGGCAGGTGGCGCTAGGGGCGTGGCTAGACCCAATCCCGGGACTGGAAGAGGGGCGGGACTGGCACGTGGGGATGTAACCCTCGGCAGATGGCGGCCGGGGTCCTCAAGCCCGATCAAGCCTGTCTCCCGGGATGCATCCAGTAGCCTTCACGCCCACTCGGAAGGCTGCTCTGGGGCGGCTGGACCCCCCACGCGTGGCCCTTTGCGGGCCTAGCGTGGCAACTCAGGTACACCGACCCAGCCCCCGGGCAGGTGGCGCTAGGGGCGTGGCTAGACCCAAGCCCGGGCCGGGAAGAGGGGCGGGACCTGCGCGCGGGGACCTAACCCTCGGCACATGGCGGCCGGGGTCCTCAAGCCCGATCAAGCCTGTCTCCTTGGATGCAACCAGTAGCCTTCACGCCCACTCGGAAGGCTGCTCTTGGGCGGCTGGACCCCCAACGCGTGGCCCTTTGCGGGCCTAGCGTGGCAACTCAGGTACACAGGCCCAGCCCCCGGGCAGGTGGCGCTAGGGGAGTTGCTAGACCCAAGCCCGGGCCGGAAAGAGGGGCGGGACCGGCACGTGGGCACGTAACCCTCGGCAGATGGCGGCCGGGGTCCTCAAGCCCGATCAAGCCTGTCTCCCGGGATGCATCCAGTAGCCTTCAAGCCCACTCGGAAGACTGCTCTGGGGCGGCTGGACCCCCCACACGTGGCCCTTTGCGGGCCTCACGTGGCAACTCAGGTACACCGACCCAGCCCCCGGGCAGGTGGCGCTAGGGGCGTGGCTAGACCCAAGCCCGGGCCGGGAAGAGGGGCGGGACCTGCGCGCGGGGACGTAACCCTCGGCACATGGCGGCCGGGGTCCTCAAGCCCGATCAAGCCTGTCTCCCGGGATGCAACCAGTAGCCTTCACGCCCACTCGGAAGGCTACTCTGGGGCGGCTGGACCCCCCACGCGTGGCCCTTTGCGGGCCTAGCGTGGAAACTCAGCTACACCGACCCAGCCCCCGGGCAGGTGGCGCTAGGGGCGTGGCTAGACCCAAGCCCGGGCCGGGAAGAGGGGCGGGACCGGCACGTGGGGACGTAACCCTCGGCAGATGGTGGCCGGGGTCCTCAAGCCCGATCAAGCCTGTCTCCCGGGATGCAACCAGTAGCCTTCACGCCCACTCGGAAGGCTGCTCTGGGGCGGCTGGACCCCCCACGCGTGGCCCTTTGCGGGCCTCGCGTGGCAACTCAGGTACACCAACCCAGCCCCCGGGCAGGTGGCGCTAGGGGCGTGGCTAGACCCAAGCCCGGGCCGGGAAGAGGGGCGGGACCGGCGCGCGGGGACCTAACCCTCGGCAGATGGCGGCCGGGGTCCTCAAGCCCGATCAAGCCTGTCTCCTGGGATGCAACCAGTAGCCTTCACGCCCACTCGGAAGGCTGCTCTGGGGCGTCTGGACCCCCCACGCGTGGCCCTTTGCGGGCCTAGCGTGGCAACTCAGGTACACCGACCCAGCCCCCGTGCAGGTGGCGCTAGGGGCGTGGCTAGACCCAAGCCCGGGTCGGGAAGAGGGGCGGGACCGGCACGTGGGCACGTAACCCTCAGGAGATGGCGGCCGGGGTCCTCAAGCCCGATCAAACCTGTCAACCGGGATGCAACCAGTAGCCTTCACGCCCACTCGGAAGGCTGCTCTGGGGCGGCTGGACCCCCCACGCGTGGCCCTTTGCGGGCCTAGCGTGGCAACTCAGGTACACCGGCCCAGCCCCCGGGCAGGTGGCGCTAGGGGCGTGGCTAGACCCAAGCCCGGGCTGGGAAGAGGGGCGGGACCGGCGCGCGGGGACCTAACCCTCGGCAGATGGCGGCCGGGGTCCTCAAGCCCGATCAAGCCTGTCTCCCGGGATGCAACCAGTAGCCTTCACGCCCACTCGGAAGGCTGCTCTGGGGCGGCTGGACTCCCCACGCAGGGTCCTCAAGCCCGATCAAGCCTGTCTCCCGGGATGCAACCAGTAGCCTTCACGCCCTCTCGGAAGGCTGCTCTGGGGCGGCTGGACCCCCCACGCGTGGCCCTTTGCTTGCCTCGCGTGGCAACTCAGGTACACCGACCCAGCCCCCGGGCAGGTGGCGCTAGGGGCGTGGCTAGACCCAAGCCCGGGCCGGGAAGAGGGGCGGGACCTGCACGCGGAGACGTAACCCTCGGCAGATGGCGGCCGGGGTCCTCAAGCCCGATCAAGCCTGTCTCGCGGGATGCAACCAGTAGCCTTCACGCCCACTCGGAAGGCTGCTCTGGGGCGGCTGGACCCCCCACGCGTGGCCCTTTGCGGGCCTAGCGTGGCAACTCAGGTACACCGACCCAGCCCCCGGGCAGGTGGCGCTAGGGGCGTGGCTAGACCCAAGCCCGGGCCGGGAAGAGGGGCGGGACCGGCACGTGGGCACGTAACCCTCAGGAGATGGCGGCCGGGGTCCTCAAGCCCGATCAAGCCTGTCTCCCGGGATGCAACCAGTAGCCTTCACGCCCACTCGGAAGGCTGCTCTGGGGCGGCTGGACCCCCCACGCGTGGCCCTTTGCGGGCCTCACATGGCAACTCAGGTACACCGACCCAGCCCCCAGGCAGGTGGCGCTAGGGGCATGGCTAGACCCAAGCCCGGGCCGGGTAGAGGGGCGGGACCTGCGCGCGGGGACGTAACCCTCGGCAGATGGCGGCCGGGGTCCTCAAGCCCGATCAAGCCTGTCTCCTGGGATGCAACCAGTAGCCTTCATGCCCACTCGGAAGGCTGCTCTGGGGCGGCTGGACCCCCCACGCGTGGCCCTTTGCGGGACTCGCGTGGCCACTCAGCTACACCGACCCAGCCCCCGGGCAGGTGGCGCTAGGGGCGTGGCTAGACCCAAGCCCGGGACTGGAAGAGGGGCGGGACTGGCACGTGGGGACGTAACCCTCGGCAGATGGCGGCCGGGGTCCTCAAGCCCGATCAAGCCTGTCTCCCGGGATGCATCCAGTAGCCTTCACGCCCACTCGGAAGGCTGCTCTGGGGCGGCTGGACCCCCCACGCGTGGCCCTTTGCGGGCCCCACATGGCAACTCAGGTACACCGACCCAGCCCCCGGGCAGGTGGCGCTAGGGGCGTGGCTAGACCCAAGCCCGGGCCGGGAAGAGGGGCGGGACCGGCGGGCGGGGACCTAACCCTCGGCACATGGCGGCCGGGGTCCTCAAGCCCGATCAAGCGTGTCTCCTGGGATGCAACCAGTAGCCTTCACGCCCACTCGGAAGGCTGCTCTTGGGCGGGTGGACCCCCCACACGTGGCCCTTTGCGGGCCTCACGTGGCAACTCAGGTACACCGACCCAGCCCCCGGGCAGGTGGCGCTAGGGGCGTGGCTAGACCCAAGGCCGGGACTGGAAGAGGGGCGGGACTGGCACGTGGGGATGTAACCCTCGGCAGATGGCGGCCGGGGTCCTCAAGCCCGATCAAGCCTGTCTCCCGGGATGCATCCAGTAGCCTTCACGCCCACTCGGAAGGCTGCTCTGGGGCGGCTGGACCCCCCACGCGTGGCCCTTTGCGGGCCTAGCGTGGCAACTCAGGTACACCGACCCAGCCCCCGGGCAGGTGGCGCTAGGGGCGTGGCTAGACCCAAGCCCGGGCCGGGAGGAGGGGGGGGACCAGCGCGCGGGGACCTAACCCTCGGCAGATGGCGGCCGGGGTCCTCAAGCCCGATCAAGCCTGTCTCCCGGGATGCATCCAATAGCCTTCACGCTCACTCGGAAGGCTGCTCTGGGGCGGCTGGACCCCCAACGCGTAACCCTTTGCGGGCCTAGCGTGGCAACTCAGGTACACTGACCCAGCCCCCGGGCAGGTGGCGCTAGGGGCGTGGCTAGACCCAAGCCCGGGCCGGGAAGAGGGGCGGGACCGGCACGTGGGGACGTAACCCTCGGCAGATGGCGGCCGGGGTCCTCAAGCCCGATCAAGCCTGTCTCCCGGGATGCAACCAGTAGCCTTCACGCCCACTCGGAAGGCTGCTCTGGGGCGGCTGGACCCCCCACGCGTGGCCCTTTGCGGGCCTCACATGGCAACTCAGGTACACCGACCCAGCCCCCAGGCAGGTGGCGCTAGGGGCGTGGCTAGACCCAAGCCCGGGCCGGGTAGAGGGGCGGGACCTGCGCGCGGGGACGTAACCCTCGGCAGATGGCGGCCGGGGTCCTCAAGCCCGATCAAGCCTGTCTCCCGGGATGCAACCAGTAGCCTTCATGCCCACTCGGAAGGCTGCTCTGGGGCGGCTGGACCCCCCACGCGTGGCCCTTTGCGGGACTCGCGTGGCCACTCAGCTACACCGACCCAGCCCCCGGGCAGGTGGCGCTAGGGGCGTGGCTAGACCCAAGCCCGGGACTGGAAGAGGGGCGGGACTGGCACGTGGGGACGTAACCCTCGGCAGATGGCGGCCGGGGTCCTCAAGCCCGATCAAGCCTGTCTCCCGGGATGCATCCAGTAGCCTTCACGCCCACTCGGAAGGCTGCTCTGGGGCGGCTGGACCCCCCACGCGTGGCCCTTTGCGGGCCCCACATGGCAACTCAGGTACACAGACCCAGCCCCCGGGCAGGTGGCACTAGGGGCGTGGCTAGACCCAAGCCCGGGCCGGGAAGAGGGGCGGGACCGGCGGGCGGGGACCTAACCCTCGGCACATGGCGGCCGGGGTCCTCAAGCCCGATCAAGCGTGTCTCCTGGGATGCAACCAGTAGCCTTCACGCCCACTCGGAAGGCTGCTCTTGGGCGGGTGGACCCCCCACACGTGGCCCTTTGCGGGCCTCACGTGGCAACTCAGGTACACCGACCCAGCCCCCGGGCAGGTGGCGCTAGGGGCGTGGCTAGACCCAAGGCCGGGACTGGAAGAGGGGCGGGACTGGCACGTGGGGATGTAACCCTCGGCAGATGGCGGCCGGGGTCCTCAAGCCCGATCAAGCCTGTCTCCCGGGATGCAACCAGTAGCCTTCACGCCCACTCGGAAGGCTGCTCTGGGGCGGCTGGACCCCCCACGCGTGGCCCTTTGCGGGCCTCGCGTGGCAACTCAGGTACACCAACCCAGCCCCCGGGCAGGTGGCGCTAGGGGCGTGGCTAGACCCAAGCCCGGGCCGGGAAGAGGGGCGGGACCGGCGCGCGGGGACCTAACCCTCGGCAGATGGCGGCCGGGGTCCTCAAGCCCGATCAAGCCTGTCTCCTGGGATGCAACCAGTAGCCTTCACGCCCACTCGGAAGGCTGCTCTGGGGCGTCTGGACCCCCCACGCGTGGCCCTTTGCGGGCCTAGCGTGGCAACTCAGGTACACCGACCCAGCCCCCGTGCAGGTGGCGCTAGGGGCGTGGCTAGACCCAAGCCCGGGTCGGGAAGAGGGGCGGGACCGGCACGTGGGCACGTAACCCTCAGGAGATGGCGGCCGGGGTCCTCAAGCCCGATCAAACCTGTCAACCGGGATGCAACCAGTAGCCTTCACGCCCACTCGGAAGGCTGCTCTGGGGCGGCTGGACCCCCCACGCGTGGCCCTTTGCGGGCCTAGCGTGGCAACTCAGGTACACCGGCCCAGCCCCCGGGCAGGTGGCGCTAGGGGCGTGGCTAGACCCAAGCCCGGGCTGGGAAGAGGGGCGGGACCGGCGCGCGGGGACCTAACCCTCGGCAGATGGCGGCCGGGGTCCTCAAGCCCGATCAAGCCTGTCTCCCGGGATGCAACCAGTAGCCTTCACGCCCACTCGGAAGGCTGCTCTGGGGCGGCTGGACCCCCCACGCAGGGTCCTCAAGCCCGATCAAGCCTGTCTCCCGGGATGCAACCAGTAGCCTTCACGCCCTCTCGGAAGGCTGCTCTGGGGCGGCTGGACCCCCCACGCGTGGCCCTTTGCT
Source organism: Ochotona curzoniae (assembly GCF_017591425.1). Classification (NCBI taxonomy): domain Eukaryota; kingdom Metazoa; phylum Chordata; class Mammalia; order Lagomorpha; family Ochotonidae; genus Ochotona; species Ochotona curzoniae. Next base: position 104,887 of record NW_024465610.1, read on the forward strand.
TGCCTCGCGTGGCAACTCAGGTACACCGACCCAGCCCCCGGGCAGGTGGCGCTAGGGGCGTGGCTAGACCCAAGCCCGGGCCGGGAAGAGCGGCGGGACCTGCACGCGGAGACGTAACCCTCGGCAGATGGCGGCCGGGGTCCTCAAGCCCGATCAAGCCTGTCTCGCGGGATGCAACCAGTAGCCTTCACGCCCACTCGGAAGGCTGCTCTGGGGCGGCTGGACCCCCCACGCGTGGCCCTTTGCGGGCCTAGCGTGGCAACTCAGGTACACCGACCCAGCCCCCGGGCAGGTGGCGCTAGGGGCGTGGCTAGACCCAAGCCCGGGCCGGGAAGAGGGGCGGGACCGGTGCGCGGGGACGTAACCCTCGGCACATGGCGGCCGGGGTCCTCAAGCCCGATCAAGCCTGTCTCCCGGGATGCAACCAGTAGCCTTCACGCCCACTCGGAAGGCTGCTCTGGGGCGGCTGGACCCCCCACGCGTGGCCCTTTGCGGGCCTCACATGGCAACTCAGGTACACCGACCCAGCCCCCAGGCAGGTGGCGCTAGGGGCATGGCTAGACCCAAGCCCGGGCCGGGTAGAGGGGCGGGACCTGCGCGCGGGGACGTAACCCTCGGCAGATGGCGGCCGGGGTCCTCAAGCCCGATCAAGCCTGTCTCCCGGGATGCAACCAGTAGCCTTCATGCCCACTCGGAAGGCTGCTCTGGGGCGGCTGGACCCCCCACGCGTGGCCCTTTGCGGGACTCGCGTGGCCACTCAGCTACACCGACCCAGCCCCCGGGCAGGTGGCGCTAGGGGCGTGGCTAGACCCAAGCCCGGGACTGGAAGAGGGGCGGGACTGGCACGTGGGGACGTAACCCTCGGCAGATGGCGGCCGGGGTCCTCAAGCCCGATCAAGCCTGTCTCCCGGGATGCATCCAGTAGCCTTCACGCCCACTCGGAAGGCTGCTCTGGGGCGGCTGGACCCCCCACGCGTGGCCCTTTGCGGGCCCCACATGGCAACTCAGGTACACAGACCCAGCCCCCGGGCAGGTGGCGCTAGGGGCGTGGCTAGACCCAAGCCCGGGCCGGGAAGAGGGGCGGGACCGGCGGGCGGGGACCTAACCCTCGGCACATGGCGGCCGGGGTCCTCAAGCCCGATCAAGCGTGTCTCCTGGGATGCAACCAGTAGCCTTCACGCCCACTCGGAAGGCTGCTCTTGGGCGGGTGGACCCCCCACACGTGGCCCTTTGCGGGCCTCACGTGGCAACTCAGGTACACCGACCCAGCCCCCGGGCAGGTGGCGCTAGGGGCGTGGCTAGACCCAAGGCCGGGACTGGAAGAGGGGCGGGACTGGCACGTGGGGATGTAACCCTCGGCAGATGGTGGCCGGGGTCCTCAAGCCCGATCAAGCCTGTCTCCCGGGATGCATCCAGTAGCCTTCACGCCCACTCGGAAGGCTGCTCTGGGGCGGCTGGACCCCCCACGCGTGGCCCTTTGCGGGCCTAGCGTGGCAACTCAGGTACACCGACCCAGCCCCCGGGCAGGTGGCGCTAGGGGCGTGGCTAGACCCAAGCCCGGGCCGGGAGGAGGGGGGGGACCAGCGCGCGGGGACCTAACCCTCGGCAGATGGCGGCCGGGGTCCTCAAGCCCGATCAAGCCTGTCTCCCGGGATGCATCCAGTAGCCTTCACGCCCACTCGGAAGGCTGCTCTGGGGCGGCTGGACCCCCCACGCGTGGCCCTTTGCGGGCCTCACATGGCAACTCAGGTACACCGACCCAGCCCCCAGGCAGGTGGCGCTAGGGGCGTGGCTAGACCCAAGCCCGGGCCGGGAAGAGGGGCGGGACCAGCGCGCGGGGACCTAAACCTCGGCAGATGGCGGCCGGGGTCCTCAAGCCCGATCAAGCCTGTCTCCCGGGATGCAACCAGTAGCCTTCACGCCCACTCGGAAGGCTGCTCTGGGGCGGCTGGACCCCCAACGCGTGGCCCTTTGCGGGCCTAGCGTGGCCACTCAGCTACACCGACCCAGCCCCCGGGCAGGTGGCGCTAGGGGCGTGGCTAGACCCAATCCCGGGACTGGAAGAGGGGCGGGACTGGCACGTGGGGATGTAACCCTCGGCAGATGGCGGCCGGGGTCCTCAAGCCCGATCAAGCCTGTCTCCCGGGATGCAT